>NC_134699.1:8921893-9046581 GCF_050947455.1 Rhinoderma darwinii | reverse complement strand
TATTATATTTGGGCAGTATATGGTGGTATTATTATATTTGGGCAGTATATGGTGGTATTATTATATTTGGGCAGTGTATGGTGGTATTATTATATTTGGGCAGTATATAGTGATATTATTATATTTGGGCAGTATATGGTGATATTATTATATGTGGGCAGTATATGGTGATATTATTATATTTGGGCAGTATATGGTGGTATTATTATATTTGGGCAGTGTATGGTGGTATTATTATAGTTGGGCAGTATATGGTGATATTATTATATTTGGGCAGTATATAGTGATATTATTATATTTGGGCAGTATATGGTGATATTATTATATGTGGGCAGTATATGGTGATATTATTATATATGGGCAGTATATGGTGGTATTATTATATTTGGGCAGTATATGGTGATATTATTATATTTGGGCAGTATAGGGTGGTATTATTATATTTGGGCAGTATACGGTGATATTATTATATTTGGGCAGTATATGGTGATATTATTATAGTTGGGCCGTATATGGTGGTATTATATTTGGGCAGTATAGGGTGGTATTATTATATTTGGGCAGTATATGGTGATATTATTATATTTGGGCAGTGTATGGTGGTATTATTATATTTGGGCAGTATATGGTGATATTATTATATTTGGGCAGTATATGGTGATATTATTATATTTGGGCAGTATATGGTGGTATTATTATATTTGGGCAGTATATGGTGGTATTATTATATTTGGGCAGTATATGGTGATATTATTATATTTGGGCAGTATATGGTGATATTATTATATTTGGGCAGTGTATGGTGGTATTATTATATTTGGGCAGTATATGGTGGTATTATTATATTTGGGCAGTATATGGTGGTATTATTATATTTGGGCAGTATATGGTGATATTATTATATTTGGGCAGTATATGGTGATATTATTATATTTGGGCAGTATATGGTGGTATTATTATATTTGGGCAGTATATGGTGGTATTATTATATTTGGGCAGTATATGGTGATATTATATTTGGGCAGTATATGGTGATATTATATTTGGGCAGTATATGGTGGTATTATTATATTTGGGCAGTATATGGTGGTATTATTATAGTTGGGCAGTATATGGTGATATTATTATATTTGGGCAGTATATGGTGGTATTATTATAGTTGGGCAGTATATGGTGGTATTATATTTGGGCAGTATATGGTGATATTATTATATTTGGGCAGTATATGGTGATATTATTATATTTGGGCAGTATATGGTGGTATTATTATATTTGGGCAGTATATGGTGATATTATTATATTTGGGCAGTATATGGTGGTATTATTATAGTTGGGCAGTATATGGTGGTATTATTATATTTGGGCAGTATATGGTGATATTATTATATTTGGGCAGTATATGGTGATATTATTATATTTGGGCAGTATATGGTGGTATTATTATATTTGGGCAGTATATGGTGGTATTATTATATTTGGGCAGTATATGGTGGTATTATTATATTTGGGCAGTATATGGTGATATTATTATATTTGGGCAGTATATGGTGGTATTATTATAGTTGGGCAGTATATGGTGGTATTATTATATTTGGGCAGTATATGGTGATATTATTATATTTGGGCAGTATATGGTGATATTATTATATTTGGGCAGTATATGGTGATATTATTATATTTGGGCAGTGTATGGTGGTATTATTATATTTGGGCAGTATATGGTGGTATTATTATATTTGGGCAGTATATGGTGGTATTATTATATTTGGGCAGTATATGGTGATATTATTATATTTGGGCAGTATACGGTGATAGTATTATATTTGGGCAGTATATGGTGGTATTATTATATTTGGGCAGTGTATGGTGGTATTATTATATTTGGGCAGTATATGGTGATATTATTATATTTGGGCAGTATACGGTGATATTATTATATTTGGGCAGTATACGGTGATATTATTATATTTGGGCAGTGTATGGTGGTATTATTATATTTGGGCAGTATATGGTGGTATTATTATATTTGGGCAGTATATGGTGGTATTATTATATTTGGGCAGTGTATGGTGATATTATTATATTTGGGCAGTATATGGTGATATTATTATAGTTGGGCCGTATATGGTGGTATTATTATATTTGGGCAGTGTATGGTGGTATTATTATATTTGGGCAGTGTATGGTGGTATTATTATATTTGGGCAGTATATGGTGATATTATTATATTTGGGCAGTATATGGTGATATTATTATATTTGGGCAGTATATGGTGGTATTATTATATTTGGGCAGTATATGGTGGTATTATTATATTTGGGCAGTATATGGTGGTATTATTATATTTGGGCAGTATATGGTGATATTATTATATTTGGGCAGTATATGGTGGTATTATTATAGTTGGGCAGTATATGGTGGTATTATTATATTTGGGCAGTATATGGTGATATTATTATATTTGGGCAGTATATGGTGATATTATTATATTTGGGCAGTATATGGTGATATTATTATATTTGGGCAGTGTATGGTGGTATTATTATATTTGGGCAGTATATGGTGGTATTATTATATTTGGGCAGTATATGGTGGTATTATTATATTTGGGCAGTATATGGTGATATTATTATATTTGGGCAGTATACGGTGATAGTATTATATTTGGGCAGTATATGGTGGTATTATTATATTTGGGCAGTGTATGGTGATATTATATTTGGGCAGTATATGGTGATATTATTATATTTGGGCAGTATATGGTGATATTATTATATTTGGGCAGTATACGGTGATATTATTATATTTGGGCAGTGTATGGTGGTATTATTATATTTGGGCAGTATATGGTGGTATTATTATATTTGGGCAGTATATGGTGGTATTATTATATTTGGGCAGTGTATGGTGATATTATTATATTTGGGCAGTATATGGTGATATTATTATATTTGGGCAGTGTATGGTGGTATTATTATATTTGGGCAGTATATGGTGGTATTATTATATTTGGGCAGTATATGGTGATATTATTATATTTGGGCAGTATATGGTGGTATTATTATATTTGGGCAGTATATGGTGGTATTATTATATTTGGGCAGTATATGGTGATATTATTATATTTGGGCAGTATATGGTGGTATTATTATATTTGGGCAGTATATGGTGGTATTATTATATTTGGGCAGTATATGGTGATATTATTATATTTGGGCAGTATATGGTGGTATTATTATATTTGGGCAGTATATAGTGATATTATTATAGTTGGGCAGTATATGGTGGTATTATTATATTTGGGCAGTATATGGTGATATTATTATATTTGGGCAGTATATGGTGGTATTATTATATTTGGGCAGTATATGGTGGTATTATTATATTTGGGCAGTATATGGTGGTATTATTATATTTAGGCAGTATATGGTGGTATTATTATATTTGGGCAGTATATGGTGGTATTATTATATTTGGGCAGTATATGGTGGTATTATTATATTTGGGCAGTATATGGTGATATTATTATATTTGGGCAGTATATGGTGATATTATTATATTTGGGCAGTGTATGGTGATATTATTATATTTGGGCAGTGTATGGTGATATTATTATATTTGGGCAGTATATGGTGATATTATTATATTTGGGCAGTATATGGTGATATTATTATAGTTGGGCAGTATATGGCGGTATTATTATATTTGGGCAGTATATGGTGGTATTATTATATTTGGGCAGTATATGGTGATATTATATTTGGGCAGTGTATGGTGGTATTATTATATTTGGGCAGTATATGGTGATATTATTATATTTGGGCAGTATATGGTGATATTATATTTGGGCAGTGTATGGTGGTATTATTATATTTGGGCAGTATATGGTGATATTATTATATATGGGCAGTATATGGTGGTATTATTATATTTGGGCAGTATATGGTGATATTATTATATTTGGGCAGTATATGGTGGTATTATTATATTTGGGCAGTATATGGTGGTATTATTATAGTTGGGCAGTATATGGTGGTATTATTATAGTTGGGCAGTATATGGTGGTATTATTATATTTGGGCAGTGTATGGTGATATTATTATATTTGGGCAGTATATGGTGGTATTATTATATTTGGGCAGTATATGGTGGTATTATATTTGCACATTTCTGTATATTTCTGCTCCCCGTGTATACAGATATAACATGTCTCTTCCATTCCTGCCAGTTTTCGCCTTCACGCATTAGGTTGGATTATGAGGTAAATGCTTTTGGTTGTCGCCGCCGCCATTACTTCTCCTCACGCCCTTAGCCCCGCCCACCTGTAGTGCGAGGCGGCACACACAGGGTTAACCCCCGGCCGCCCCACAATCCTCCGCGAAGCTGCAACGTAGCCGGAAGATGGCGGCCGTAGAGTGAGAGAAATCCCGTCCACCGGCGGCCGTACAGTGACAGAGAGAGACAGCTCACCCCCGTGATCCGGACCTCAGAGAGCCCGCGCACCCGGAAACAGCAGGTACACCCGATATCCGACACCCGACCAGTCATCTTACCTGCCACGTCCTCTATTACCACACACTGACGACTGTCGCGATATCCTCGGGGTTATCGTGACATGAATCCAACCTTATACCTGCGACATGACTGGGGAGGTGGCGAGTCTTCTCCTGGTCTCCATTGTTATTATTGCCATTCATTTGTATTGGTGGCATGTCGTGACTTTAAAGGGGAGCTCCGGTGATAATTGGAGACCCCCCCCCCCCCTATTGTAACTTCATTCAGAATGTCTGTGAGCGCCATGTTTACCACACAGCGCGCTAATGTCAGGGCTGTTGCCTAGCAACAGACATTCTAGGAAGTGGGTGACT
The DNA here is from genome assembly GCF_050947455.1 of Rhinoderma darwinii. Lineage (NCBI taxonomy): Eukaryota > Metazoa > Chordata > Amphibia > Anura > Rhinodermatidae > Rhinoderma > Rhinoderma darwinii. The sequence continues at coordinate 9,041,713 of NC_134699.1, read as the reverse complement.
ACTCTGGAGCTCTGTGGTCCCCTGTAATACTGTATAAGGACTGGTGGTGTGTATGGAGGACCTGTCACCCCCCCCCCCACGTTTCACATGGTAAGATGGCCGCCTGTTCTCGACTGTTGCGTATAAATTGAGGTTTGCATGCCGTTTTTTTTAGTTCTATCTTTATCCGGGAAAGTGCAGTGACCGCCAATATGGCTGCCCGCGATGACGTCACAGGGCCGAATTGTTGTTATTCATTGCAGGTTGTATGAACATCTCTGCTTGCTGTCAGTGAATGGGAACACTAGAACAGATTTGTTATTACTGTGTGAAACTTAGACTGCTGAAAACTAGACCAACCAGAAGATGCGCCAAATTTATGACTGTGGCGCCCGCTGGGAGGTTTGGTGCATCTTGATGGTTACCTCTTGGTTGGCGCACTCTCTAGACCAAGATTTTGTGACGAATTGTGGCGCCGTTTGTTTTTTGAAAAATTTCTTATAGACGTAACTCGTTTCATGTCCCAGTTTTTTGCCAAATTTGTCTATACATCAACAGCACAAATCTCTCTCCTGCCCTGACAGTTTGTTACAATGTATCAGCCTGGAGTCCAGCTTGTTTATATCACAGAGGATTGTGGATACAATTGTAGTGAACCCTCAGCTGTGAGAAGAATAAGGCCTTGTTCACACACAGTTTTTTTTTTTTTTTTTTTTATGTCAATGGGAGGTCAGAGACGTAAACGCCCAAAGATAGGGCAGGTCGCTTCTTGTTCCCGCGAGTCGGTTTTCCGCTCGCGGGAAAAAAAAAATGCCTCCGCCTCCCATTGAAATCAATGGGAGGCGTTTTTAGATGCAGTTTCCGCGTCAAATAACGTGTCAAAAAACTGTGTGTGAACTGGCCCTCTGAATGTAAACGAGAATCTTACTATTAGGGCTAGTTCACACTGAGTTTTTTTGGTGCTGTTTTTGACTCGGAAACTGTGCCAAAAAGCTGCCGAAATCGCCTCCCATCGTAAAAAAAAACTAAACGCTTGCGTAAAAACAAAGCAACACGCTCTTTCATCCCACGGTTCCGTCTCTGACCTCCCATTGAAATCAATGAGAGGCAGAGAAAGCGTTTTTCGTGACTTTTTGTGCCCGCAGCGCTCAATGGCCACAGCCGAAAAACGGCACAAAAAATTCCATGTTAAAGAGGCTCTGTCACCACATAAGTGCCCTGTCTCCTACATAAGGAGATCGGCGCTGTAATGTAGGTGACAGTAATGCTTTTTATTTAGAAAAACGTTCTATTTTCGCCACTTTATTAGCGATTTTAGTATTATGCTAATGAGTTGCTTAATGCCCAAGTGGGCGTGTTTTACTTTAGACCAAGTGGGCGTTGTACAGAGGAGTGTATGACGCTGACCAATCAGTGACCAATCGGAGTCATACACTTCTCTCCATTCATTTACACAGCACATAGTGTTCTTACTAGATCACTATGTACAGCCACATACTCACATATTAACGTTAATCAAGTGTCCTGATAATGAACATACATGACCTACAGCCAGGACGTGATGTGTATTCAGAATCCTGACACTTCCGAATCTTTTCTGTGAGATTCCAGCAAGGCAAGTGTTATCTCGTTTGAAATGACAGGTTACATCGTAATCTCGCGAGATTACGCTTGCCTTGCTGGAATCTCAGACGCTACAGACATGTCAGGATTCTGAATAAACATCATGTCCAGGCTGGTAGTGATGTCTATTCATTGTCAGGACACTGCAGTAACGTTATAGTGTGTGTATGTGGCTGCACATAGTGATATAACTATATCGCTAGTGCAGTGTAAATGAATGGAGAGAAGTGCATGATGCCGATTGGTCAGCGTCATACACTCCTCTGTACAACGCCCACTTGGTCTAAAGTAAAACACGCCCACTTGGGCATTAAGAAACTCATTAGCATAAAGCGAAAAATCGCTCATTAAGTGGTGAAAATAGATCGTTTTTTTTCTAAATAAAAAGCATTACGGTCACCTACATTACAGCACCCATCTCCTTATGTAGGAGACGGCACTTATAATGTGGTGACAGTCTCTTTAACATATCCTTAAAAGGTATTCCCATCTCAGACATTTATGGCCTATACTTTAACTGACAGCAAGCAGAGATCTTGAAAATGGGAAGAAATGAATGCACAAAGTTGAGTTCAGACTGTTTATTATACAGTGTTAATAATGGGGGGTCTCCTAACAATAAGCTGGTCAGTCAGTGTCTGGCTGCCGTGACCCCCAGGGATCAGCTGTAGTCTGCGCGGGAACACGTTCAATTCTCTGCAGCGCCACCACAGGCGGAATGAAGAATTACAAGGCGCCCATTCATGTCAATGACTGTCTGTGTAATGCATGGAGGTGTCGGGTCCTCCAGACGGACGCACTTTGTGGCCACTCTCCACTTTGGCTTATAGATCGGGGTCCTGAATGGGAACCCCCCCCCCCCCCACCCCCTATATGAGGTGATCCAGACAGACCTATAATAAAAGATCACGTGGCTATGTAACGATGATGATGATGATGATGATGATGATGATGCCGCTCTTCTCTTGTAGAGACATGGCGAGTCCTCGGTCAAGGAAGGTTCTGAAGGAAGTCCGGGCAGAGGATGAAAACAATGTAAGTCCTCACAGTATCGGCATGTCAGGGACAAGGATATAACGTGTATTAACCCCTTCCCGCCGGATCACGTATATAAACGTCAGTAAAATCGGTGGCTTACCGCCTTTTCACGTAAATATACGTCATGGAGATGAAGCTGGCTCAGGAGCTGAGCCAGCGACATCACCACCGGGTGACAGCTGTATGTTACAGCTGGCACCCTAAGGTATCGGCCAGGACCGGAGCTAGCCTCCGCTCCGACCGATTAACCCCTCACATGCTGCGTTCAATAGAGATCGCAGCATGTGAGGAGTTTATAGCCACCGGCACCCCAGCAACGTGATCGCTGGGTTGCCGGTGGCTGCAAAGGCGATCGGAGGGCTAATGCTTACCTCCCGATCAGCCTGTAACGGAATCCTCCTATGCCCCGTCGTCGGCGGGGCCCAGGAGGCTTCCGGTAACATCGGCAAGATGGCTCCGGCTCAGAAGCTGAGCCGGCGTCATCAGCAGTGGGTGTCCGCTGTATGTTACAGCGGACACCCCGATCTATCGCCAGGAACCGGAGCTAGCTCCGATTCCTGGCATTAACCCCTTCGATGCAGCGATCCATTGTGATCGCTGCATCCTAGAGGTTTGTAGAAAATCGGCAGCCTTGCCATGCGATGGAAAGGCTGGCGACTGCTACCATGGCAACAGGAGCCCTAACAATGGACTCCTGTCTGCCATTACGTAAGCTGATTAGGCCCCGCCCAGAGGCGGAGCCTGATCGGCTTGCTGTCAGTGAACAACTGACAGTTCCAATACATTGCACTACATAGGTAGTGCAATGTATTAGAACATCAAACAAATAGGTGGACATTCAAGTCCCCTAGTGGGACTAAAAAAAAGTGTAAAAAAAAGTGTAAAAAAAGTAAAAATAAAAGTTGGAAAACATACAATAAAAGTTTCAAATAATAACACAAAACACAATCGCCCTTTTTCCCTTATAAGTCATTTATTATTGAAAAAAATAATAAAGCCATACATATTTGGTATCGCAGCGACCGTAACGACCTGAACTATAAAAATATTATGTTATTTATCCAGCGCAGTGAACGCCGTAAAAAAAAAACCTCAAAAACACTGCCATAATTACTGTTTTTTTGGTCACTGTCTTCCAAAAATTGAAATAAAAAGTGATCAAAAAGTCGCATGTATCCAAAAATGGTACCTAAATAATCTATACCTCGTCTCGCAAAAAACAAGCCCTCACACAGCTCCATCGACGAAAAAATGTAAAAGTTATGGCTCTCACAACTTGGCGACAGAAAAAATACATTCTCTTTCCAAAAGTAATTTTATTGTGCAAAAAGTTATAAAAAAGTTCTATAAATTTGGTATCGCCGGAATCGTACTGATCCGCAGAATAAAGGTAACATGTAGTTTATAACGTACGGTGAACGCTGTATATATAAAAAAAAGTGGCACAAGCTGGGCACGACATATTTGACACTGAATTGGCATATCTAGGGAAACATTTTAATTTGTACCTTCCGCAGCGCAATCATTTATGGAAAAGACACGTGGGGTGAAAATGCTCACTACACCTCTTAATAAATGCCTTGAGGGGTGCAGTTTCCAAAATGGGGTCACTTCTCAGGGGTTTCTTTTATTATTTCACATCAAAGCCTCTGCAATTGTGAACCAATACTTTATAAGTCGCCAAATTAGGCCTCAATTTTACACGGTACTCTTTCACTCCTGAGCCCTGTCGAATGTCCAGGCAAAAGATTAGGGCCACATGTAGGGTGATTCTAAAACAGGGAAACACCGCATAATAATTGAGAGCGGTCTTGTTATGGTGGCACAAGCCGGGCACCACATATTGGCGTATCTAAGGAAAAATTCCCATTTTCATTCTCCCACATCGTGTGGACACGAATTTCTGCAAAACACCTGTGGGGTTAACATGCTCACTACACCCCTAGGTGAATACCTTGAGGGTGTTGTTTCCAAAATGGGGTCACTTCTGGGGGGGATCCACTGTTTTGGTCCCACAGGGACTTTGCAAATGCAACATAGCGACCAGAAACCAAATGCAGCAAAATCTGTACACCAAAGGAAAATGGCGCTCCTTCCCTTCTGAGCCCTGCCGTGTGCCCAAACAGCATTTTACGACCACGTGTGGGGTATTGCCGTACTCCAGAGAAGTTGCTTTACAAGCGTTGGGGTTCTTTTTTTCCTTTATTTGTTGAGAAAATTAAAAATTTGGAGCTAAAGCTACGTCTTATTGAAGAAAAAGGATTTTTTTTATTTTCACTGCCCAATTCTAATAAAATCTATGAAACACCTGTGGGGGCAAAATGCTCACTACACCCCTAGATGGATTCCTCAAGGGGTGTAGTTTTCTCAATGGAGTCACTTTTTTGGCGTTTTCACTGTTTTGGTACCTCAGGGGCTTTGCAAATGCGACATGGCCTGCGCAATCCATTCCTGCTAAATTTGAGCTCCAAAAGCCAAATGGCGCTCTTTCCCTTCTAAGCTCCGCCGTGTGTCCAAACATCCGTTTATAACCACATGTGGGGTATTGTTTTACTCGGAGAAATTGCTTTACAAATGTTGTGGTGCTTTTTCTCCTTTAGTCCTCGTGGAAATTAGAAAAAATTAGCTAAACCTACATTATCTTTGAAAGAATGACGATTTTTATTTTAACGGCCTACTTCCAATAATTTCTGCAAAAAACCTGCGGGGTCAAAATGCTCACTATACCCCTAGATAATTTCCTCAAGGGGTGTAGTTTCCAAAATGGGGTCACTTTTGGTGGATTTCCACTGTTTTGGCACCGAAAGAGCCCTTGAAACCTGACATGGTGCCTAAAATATTTTCTAATAAAAAGGAGGCCCAAAATCCACAAGGTGCTCCTTTGCTTCTGAGGCCGGTGGTTCAGTCCATTACCACACTAGGGCCACATGTGTGATATTTATAAAAACTGCAGAATCTGGGCAATAAATATTGAGTTGCGTTTCTCTGGTAAAAACTTCTGTTACAAAAAAAATAGAATAAAAATGAATTTCTGCAAAAAAAAAATGAAATTTCAAAATTTCACCTCTACGTTGCTTTAATTCCTGTGAAACGTTCAAAGGGTTAAGAAACTTTCTAAATGCTGTTTTGAATACTTTGAGGGGTGAAGATTTTAAAATGGGGTGACTTTTTGGCGGTTTCTAATATATAAGGCCCTAAAAGCCGCTTCACAACTGAACTGGCCCCTGTAAAAATAGCCTTTTGAAATTTTCTTGAAAATGTGAGAAATTGCTGCTAAAGTTCTAAGCCTTGTAACGTCCTAGAAAAATAAAAGGATGTTCAAAAAACGATGCCAATCTAAAGTAGACATATGGGGGATGTTAATTAGCAACAATTTTGTGTGGTATAACTGCCTGTCTTAGTAGCAGACACATTTACATTTAGAAAAATGCAAATTTTTGCAATTTTTCACCAAATTTTGGTGTCTTTCACTGGTAAATATTGAATTTATCGACCACATTTTTCCACTATCATAAAGTCCAATGTGTCACGAGAAAACAATCTCAGAATCACTTTGATAGGTAAAAGCATTCCGGAGTTATTACCACATAAAGTGACACATGTCAGATTTGAAAAAATGGGTCTGGTCCTGAAGGCCAAAATGAGCTTGGTCCTGAAGGGGTTAAAGGGGCAGTCCTGTCATAACGTCCACAGTGATCCACAGATCTTACTGGGGGCTTCAGGGGTCCACAAATTTGTGCTGTTAATTGCCGCAACTTTAAATAAATGTAAGACCCTTCTGAGCAGAGAATTAAAGTGCAGCTAAACTTTCACAAAATAAATGAATGTTTAAGCCGCTGTTCTGTCCCTCTGTCTGACCTCCTTACTCCTTGTCATGTTTTCACTTTAAAAAGTTGTTTTTTTTGCATCTTTTTTTCTGGTGACACTGTCCACATCTATTTTCTGACACTTCCTGCTTCTGGCCGGTTGTTAGGGGCGTGTCTTACTGTGTGTGATGTTTGCCAGTAGTGTGTGCAATATTCAGTCTGCCCATAGTTCCCATCATGCACCTAAACAGCCAGCCAATCAGGAAAACCAAAGGTCCTTTTGCAGCACAGTGGTCTTTTGCATCGGATAGCTTCCCTGCGCTCTGCTGCTGCTGCTGGTTACGCCTAGGGAAGCTCCTCTCACATACTATAGACCGGAGAGCAACAGAGCTGTCATTCTCCTCCCTGCGCTCTGCCGCTGCCGGTTACACTAAAGAGAACGGTGTAGTTTATAGCGGCAGCGAGACCTTCCTGACGTCACGATGGGACCACCACCCGCCCGTACTCAGTCAGTTGAGTCCGTACACCGATACATTCACACAGTGTACGGATTATCAACAGGAGAAATACAAGAAATAAAATGTGCTAAAAAAGTGTCCGAGTGGCCATTTAAAACACAAAAAGGAACCCAAATTCATGAATAAAGTAGATTACAAGACATATTTATATTACACATTCTGCTGGAAAATGAAAAGTTGATGGAACGTTTAGTAACGCTTTAAAGGGGTTTTCCGAGGTAACATTATTATGTGTCAGTGCTTTTAACCTCTGGATGTGATTACATTTGTAGTGCACTTACTGGATCAATATTGGCCCGTTTCCCGATGCTGCATGGGGCACGTGACTGGTGACATCACTCTTTGCCCGCTGTGTTTACCAGCCGTGTACCCATCACATGGTCAAACTGTTAAAAGTATCTGCCTGGTAGACGGGATGTCACTAGTGATGTGTATGGGCCGCTCTGTTATACAGCCAGGAACCGCGCACGCGCTGTCCCTGCTGTTCTCTCGCTTGTCCGCGCGCGCGGTCCCTGCTGTTCTCTCGCTTGTCCGCGCGCGCGGTCCCTGCTGTTCTCTCGCTTGTCCGCGCGCGCGGTCCCTGCTGTTCTCTCGCTTGTCCGCGCGCGCGGTCCCTGCTGTTCTCTCGCTTGTCCGCGCGCGCGGTCCCTGCTGTTCTCTCGCTTGTCCGCGCGCGCGGTCCCTGCTGTTCTCTCGCTTGTCCGCGCGCGCGGTCCCTGCTGTTCTCTCGCTTGTCCGCGCGCGCGGTCCCTGCTGTTCTCTCGCTTGTCCGCGCGCGCGGTCCCTGCTGTTCTCTCGCTTGTCCGCGCGCGCCGTCCCTGCTGTTCTCTCGCTTGTCCGCGCGCGCCGTCCCTGCTGTTCTCTCGCTTGTCCGCGCGCGCCGTCCCTGCTGTTCTCTCGCTTGTCCGCGCGCGCCGTCCCTGCTGTTCTCTCGCTTGTCCGCGCGCGCCGTCCCTGCTGTTCTCTCGCTTGTCCGCGCGCGCCGTCCCTGCTGTTCTCTCGCTTGTCCGCGCGCGCCGTCCCTGCTGTTCTCTCGCTTGTCCGCGCGCGCCGTCCCTGCTGTTCTCTCGCTTGTCCGCGCGCGCCGTCCCTGCTGTTCTCTCGCTTGTCCGCGCGCGCCGTCCCTGCTGTTCTCTCGCTTGTCCGCGCGCGCCGTCCCTGCTGTTCTCTCGCTTGTCCGCGCGCGCCGTCCCTGCTGTTCTCTCGCTTGTCCGCGCGCGCCGTCCCTGCTGTTCTCTCGCTTGTCCGCGCGCGCCGTCCCTGCTGTTCTCTCGCTTGTCCGCGCGCGCCGTCCCTGCTGTTCTCTCGCTTGTCCGCGCGCGCCGTCCCTGCTGTTCTCTCGCTTGTCCGCGCGCGCCGTCCCTGCTGTTCTCTCGCTTGTCCGCGCGCGCCGTCCCTGCTGTTCTCTCGCTTGTCCGCGCGCGCCGTCCCTGCTGTTCTCTCGCTTGTCCGCGCGCGCCGTCCCTGCTGTTCTCTCGCTTGTCCGCGCGCGCCGTCCCTGCTGTTCTCTCGCTTGTCCGCGCGCGCCGTCCCTGCTGTTCTCTCGCTTGTCCGCGCGCGCCGTCCCTGCTGTTCTCTCGCTTGTCCGCGCGCGCCGTCCCTGCTGTTCTCTCGCTTGTCCGCGCGCGCCGTCCCTGCTGTTCTCTCGCTTGTCCGCGCGCGCCGTCCCTGCTGTTCTCTCGCTTGTCCGCGCGCGCCGTCCCTGCTGTTCTCTCGCTTGTCCGCGCGCGCCGTCCCTGCTGTTCTCTCGCTTGTCCGCGCGCGCCGTCCCTGCTGTTCTCTCGCTTGTCCGCGCGCGCCGTCCCTGCTGTTCTCTCGCTTGTCCGCGCGCGCCGTCCCTGCTGTTCTCTCGCTTGTCCGCGCGCGCCGTCCCTGCTGTTCTCTCGCTTGTCCGCGCGCGCCGTCCCTGCTGTTCTCTCGCTTGTCCGCGCGCGCCGTCCCTGCTGTTCTCTCGCTTGTCCGCGCGCGCCGTCCCTGCTGTTCTCTCGCTTGTCCGCGCGCGCCGTCCCTGCTGTTCTCTCGCTTGTCCGCGCGCGCCGTCCCTGCTGTTCTCTCGCTTGTCCGCGCGCGCCGTCCCTGCTGTTCTCTCGCTTGTCCGCGCGCGCCGTCCCTGCTGTTCTCTCGCTTGTCCGCGCGCGCCGTCCCTGCTGTTCTCTCGCTTGTCCGCGCGCGCCGTCCCTGCTGTTCTCTCGCTTGTCCGCGCGCGCCGTCCCTGCTGTTCTCTCGCTTGTCCGCGCGCGCCGTCCCTGCTGTTCTCTCGCTTGTCCGCGCGCGCCGTCCCTGCTGTTCTCTCGCTTGTCCGCGCGCGCCGTCCCTGCTGTTCTCTCGCTTGTCCGCGCGCGCCGTCCCTGCTGTTCTCTCGCTTGTCCGCGCGCGCCGTCCCTGCTGTTCTCTCGCTTGTCCGCGCGCGCCGTCCCTGCTGTTCTCTCGCTTGTCCGCGCGCGCCGTCCCTGCTGTTCTCTCGCTTGTCCGCGCGCGCCGTCCCTGCTGTTCTCTCGCTTGTCCGCGCGCGCCGTCCCTGCTGTTCTCTCGCTTGTCCGCGCGCGCCGTCCCTGCTGTTCTCTCGCTTGTCCGCGCGCGCCGTCCCTGCTGTTCTCTCGCTTGTCCGCGCGCGCCGTCCCTGCTGTTCTCTCGCTTGTCCGCGCGCGCCGTCCCTGCTGTTCTCTCGCTTGTCCGCGCGCGCCGTCCCTGCTGTTCTCTCGCTTGTCCGCGCGCGCCGTCCCTGCTGTTCTCTCGCTTGTCCGCGCGCGCCGTCCCTGCTGTTCTCTCGCTTGTCCGCGCGCGCCGTCCCTGCTGTTCTCTCGCTTGTCCGCGCGCGCCGTCCCTGCTGTTCTCTCGCTTGTCCGCGCGCGCCGTCCCTGCTGTTCTCTCGCTTGTCCGCGCGCGCCGTCCCTGCTGTTCTCTCGCTTGTCCGCGCGCGCCGTCCCTGCTGTTCTCTCGCTTGTCCGCGCGCGCCGTCCCTGCTGTTCTCTCGCTTGTCCGCGCGCGCCGTCCCTGCTGTTCTCTCGCTTGTCCGCGCGCGCCGTCCCTGCTGTTCTCTCGCTTGTCCGCGCGCGCCGTCCCTGCTGCTCTCTCGCTTGTCCGCGCGCGCCGTCCCTGCTGCTCTCTCGCTTGTCCGCGCGCGCCGTCCCTGCTGCTCTCTCGCTTGTCCGCGCGCGCCGTCCCTGCTGCTCTCTCGCTTGTCCGCGCGCGCCGTCCCTGCTGCTCTCTCGCTTGTCCGCGCGCGCCGTCCCTGCTGCTCTCTCGCTTGTCCGCGCGCGCCGTCCCTGCTGCTCTCTCGCTTGTCCGCGCGCGCCGTCCCTGCTGCTCTCTCGCTTGTCCGCGCGCGCCGTCCCTGCTGCTCTCTCGCTTGTCCGCGCGCGCCGTCCCTGCTGCTCTCTCGCTTGTCCGCGCGCGCCGTCCCTGCTGCTCTCTCGCTTGTCCGCGCGCGCCGTCCCTGCTGCTCTCTCGCTTGTCCGCGCGCGCCGTCCCTGCTGCTCTCTCGCTTGTCCGCGCGCGCCGTCCCTGCTGCTCTCTCGCTTGTCCGCGCGCGCCGTCCCTGCTGCTCTCTCGCTTGTCCGCGCGCGCCGTCCCTGCTGCTCTCTCGCTTGTCCGCGCGCGCCGTCCCTGCTGCTCTCTCGCTTGTCCGCGCGCGCCGTCCCTGCTGCTCTCTCGCTTGTCCGCGCGCGCCGTCCCTGCTGCTCTCTCGCTTGTCCGCGCGCGCCGTCCCTGCTGCTCTCTCGCTTGTCCGCGCGCGCCGTCCCTGCTGCTCTCTCGCTTGTCCGCGCGCGCCGTCCCTGCTGCTCTCTCGCTTGTCCGCGCGCGCCGTCCCTGCTGTTCTCTCGCTTGTCCGCGCGCGCCGTCCCTGCTGTTCTCTCGCTTGTCCGCGCGCGCCGTCCCTGCTGTTCTCTCGCTTGTCCGCGCGCGCCGTCCCTGCTGTTCTCTCGCTTGTCCGCGCGCGCCGTCCCTGCTGTTCTCTCGCTTGTCCGCGCGCGCCGTCCCTGCTGTTCTCTCGCTTGTCCGCGCGCGCCGTCCCTGCTGTTCTCTCGCTTGTCCGCGCGCGCCGTCCCTGCTGTTCTCTCGCTTGTCCGCGCGCGCCGTCCCTGCTGTTCTCTCGCTTGTCCGCGCGCGCCGTCCCTGCTGTTCTCTCGCTTGTCCGCGCGCGCCGTCCCTGCTGTTCTCTCGCTTGTCCGCGCGCGCCGTCCCTGCTGTTCTCTCGCTTGTCCGCGCGCGCCGTCCCTGCTGTTCTCTCGCTTGTCCGCGCGCGCCGTCCCTGCTGTTCTCTCGCTTGTCCGCGCGCGCCGTCCCTGCTGTTCTCTCGCTTGTCCGCGCGCGCCGTCCCTGCTGTTCTCTCGCTTGTCCGCGCGCGCCGTCCCTGCTGTTCCCTCGCTCGTCCGCCGTCCCTGCTGTTCCCTCGCTCGTCCGCCGTCCCTGCTGTTCCCTCGCTCGTCCGCCGTCCCTGCTGTTCCCTCGCTCGTCCGCCGTCCCTGCTGTTCCCTCGCTCGTCCGCCGTCCCTGCTGTTCCCTCGCTCGTCCGCCGTCCCTGCTGTTCCCTCGCTCGTCCGCCGTCCCTGCTGTTCCCTCGCTCGTCCGCCGTCCCTGCTGTTCCCTCGCTCGTCCGCCGTCCCTGCTGTTCTCTCGCTCGTCCGCCGTCCCTGCTGTTCTCTCGCTCGTCCGCCGTCCCTGCTGTTCTCTCGCTCGTCCGCCGTCCCTGCTGTTCTCTCGCTCGTCCGCCGTCCCTGCTGTTCTCTCGCTCGTCCGCCGTCCCTGCTGTTCTCTCGCTCGTCCGCCGTCCCTGCTGTTCCCTCGCTCGTCCGCGCGCGCCGTCCCTGCTGTTCCCTCGCTCGTCCGCGCGCGCCGTCCCTGCTGTTCCCTCGCTCGTCCGCGCGCGCCGTCCCTGCTGTTCCCTCGCTCGTCCGCGCGCGCGGTTCCTGGCTGTATAACAGAGCAGCCCATACACGTCACTAGTGACATCCCGTCTACCAGGCAGATACTTTTAACAGTTTGACCATGTGATGGGTACACGGCTGGTAAACACAGCGGGCAAAGAGAGTGATGTCACCAGTCATGTGCCCCGTGGCAGCATCGGGCTAATTTTGATACAGTAAGTGCATTACAAATGTTGTCATTCAGAGGTTAAAAGCACTGACACAATAGCGTTAACTCGGAAACCCCCTTTAACGCTGTACGTGACGCAGGGGACCCCGTTATATTGTCCATATACCCTTCTATTACCCTCTTTTGGTTTGGGGGTGTTGAGCAGCCGTTCTAACTAAAGGAATATTTGGAAGGGAACGTCAATCCTTCCCCAGATGCCCCTTTAACTAAACATATAACAGTCAGAATATCTGATCGGGGTCTCCAACCAAAGCACCCCCCCCCCCCCGTCCCCCATATGCTGCAAGAGGAACCCACAGCTTGAAATAGGGTTTATTTAAACCTCACCACCTACTGCCGCTCATGTGTGGTGTGCTGCAACTCCCAGCATTCCCTGACACTCTGCTGGGAGTGGTAGTTCGATCAGCGCTGGAGAGGCTCAGATTGCAGATCACAGAGATCTCCGGGACACATTCTGGGCAGGAAAATCTCATAGGAAGTCAATAAAGCCATCATTAGGTTTGTGGGGTGCAGCTGGAGACCCCCACAAGGAGGGTAGACCAGGGATGACTCATATTGTACGTCTTTCCTCTTTTCCTCAGACCTGCTTTGAATGTGGAGCCTTTAACCCTCAGTGGGTCAGCGTCACGTACGGCATCTGGGTGTGTCTGGAGTGTTCCGGAAAGCATCGGGGTCTTGGCGTCCACCTCAGGTAGTATTTCCCGCACTCCCGGGTATGACCACTAAACCTATATCATGTCCGTTCTATTAATGGGGCTGCCCCCTCTGGACTGCACCTCGTTATATCCCCCGGAGGGCATGTTCAGGTATAGGGGATGGCACCAGGACCCCCCAATATTACTACATGTGAGAGACCAAGATGCATTACACTGACGTCAGGTCATCCCTATGGGTGCAGTGTAATGATCCCCACATTTTCAGCCCCCCATTTATTCATCTCCTCACTTATTGCGCTCGCTGCTGATAGAACGCCGAACTATAGCCATGCGCACCGGTGGGGTTTACTAGCATGGCCATGTTGGGGGTCCGCCATTGTGGCGCCAGGCGTTTTTATCACATGGGGTGGGGGTCTGAGCTAGGAGCGTGGCCTCACCACTACACCGGAGGTCACTGCGCTCTCTGTCCTCAGCTTTGTGCGCTCGGTCACTATGGACAAGTGGAAGGATGTGGAGCTGGAGAAGATGAAGGTCGGAGGTAACGGAAAATGCCGCCAGTTTTTGGAGTCGCAGGAGGACTACGACCCCTGCTGGAGTATGCAGGAGAAGTACAACAGCAAAGCGGCGGCTCTCTACCGGGACAAGGTGAGACCGGGGTGTCCTGCCCGCGACGTTCTGATACATGTGGGTTATGTCTCCTGTACTTTGAATTATAAAAATAAGTCACTGAGGACAGAGTGCGGCCATGCAGGGGGGGCAAAGGTCTACAGCAGCTGACGTGTGTATTAAAGTGTGCCCCCCTCAAACTGCTCCCTATACAGTACCATCCATATACAGTGCGCCCTATATAGTACCATCCATATACAGTGCCAACCACAGTGCTCCCTATACAGTACCATCCATATACAGTACCCCCTATATAGTACCATCCATATACAGTGCCCCCTATATAGTACCATCCATATACAGTGCCAACCACAGTGCTCCATATACAGTGCCAGCCATATACAGTGCCCCCTATATAGTACCATCCATATACAGTGCCCCCTATATAGTACCATCCATATACAGTGCCAACCACAGTGCTCCATATACAGTGCCAGCCATATACAGTGCCCCCTATATAGTATCATCCTTATATAGTGCCATCCTTATACAGTGCCAGCCACAGTGCTCCCTATATAGTACCATCCTTATACAGTGCCAGCCTCATACAGTGCCAGCCACAGTGCTCACTATATAGTTTAGCCACAGTGTTAGACATTTGATTCCAGGAGGAACTCTCTGACTGATCGCTGCTGCCAGGGGAGATGCTTGGCTCCTGTGTCGCCCCCTGCCTATCTGTATAGTTGTAGGTTATACATTTATTATTGATGTGAGATATAGATGTGTGTAGTTATGGATTGTCTTTGTGCAGGTTGCCACGTTGGCTGAAGGTCGGGAATGGTCTGAGGAAACTTCACCTGCCAACAACTGGACTCCTCCGCAGCCCAAGATGATGGGCGTCTCCTCTCACCGGTGCGGCGCGGCCGGAGCTGATGTCATCGTGGATTCTCTGGGAACTTTAGGTCTGATGTCCAATTCCCATTGTCTTCTCTTTCTCCATTCACAGTTCTAACCCCAGCGGTCACACCGGAGCCCCCTCTGGGGACAAAGCCTTCGAGGAATGGCTGAACGATGATGTCAATTCCTATCAGGGGTAGGTTCAGAATTTGTCTGGATTCTCACTTCTTTTTGGGGTGAGGTCATTGGGCCCGCTACCCTGTGAAACGTACCCTACTAACATAGTCTGCTTTAATGTACCATTTGTATTCGGGTCTTCAGAGTAATAATCCTTTAACCAGTTCAGGGCCGCGCTATTTTGAGCCTTCAGGACCAGACACCGTTTAGCCATTTTTAGCACTCGTTTGTTAAATGGCTATAACTTTTTTATTTGTTGGGCTAGCGACGTGATTTTTGCAATGTTTTTTTTTCTGTAGACCAATTCAGGTTTCTATTTTTATCATTTTATACACATCCTTTTTGCTATTTTAGAATTTTTAGGCTTAAAGTTTGAAAATAATAGTAAAAAAAATAAGCTCTTTTAGTTTTCAGCTATTTTTTTTGGGTAATAACATAGTTATACCCAAAATAGACCTTTTATTTGTGATCGTCATGGCCTACTGGAAATGTTAATATGTTACATGTCTATATTAGGGTAATTGGCTCAGGGCTAGCGTTACGACAATCATGGGCACGGGGGGGGGGGGGGGGGAATGTTTTTTTGGGGGTGGGTATTTTATGTGTATTAATTTTTTTTTCATTTTATTTTTTTTACTACTATGGTCTGTCCCTCAAAGGTCAGAAAAGACCTTTGGGGGACTTTATATATTTTTTTTCTTCTTTTACAATGTAACTGCCCTCTCATAGTGACGATTGTCACTAATAGGGCTGTGCTGGGTCTAGTAAGATCCAGCAACAGTCTGCCACTAACGGCACCCGGCGATCATGTGACCAGTCACATGATCACCGGGAGGAATAGAGACTGCGGTGCGGCCGCTGTCTCTATTCCTATACACAGAGCTTATTGAGCGCTGTGTAAAAGACATCGGAAGCTGCTTCTATCCTCTCCTCAGGGTCCCCGGCAGTCACTGACAGCCGGAGACCCGACATTCAGCTGCCCGATCGGTTTTAAGGACCCCGACCAGTGGCCGTAAATACACAGCCAGAAGTCGGGAACCAGTTAAGAAGTCCACCAGAAAATGTCCTATTATGAAACCTACAAATCTGTTGTCGCCATGTCCCTTTTAATTAACTCTTGCCTTCCAGTGGTGGTGTCGGAAACCAGGAGAATAGATATGTCGGCTTCGGCAACACGGTCAATCCTCCGAAGAAAGAAGATGATTTCCTGAACAACGCGATGACCTCACTGTACTCGGTACGTCGGGCAGATGCGTTGCCTGCAGGATTTTGTGCCCCCGAGGCTTTTCTTTTTCGGTGATCTTTTATACCCGGCGTCATTACTTATTAGAGATGTCTATATTCCGCTCTCTTCTCATACAGGGCTGGAGCAGCTTCACCGTTGGAGCAAGTAAATTTGCCTCTGCAGCAAAGGAAAGTGTAAGTCCATTTGTATTCATCAACTACTGCTGCCATCTAGTGTCTAGGTCTGGTACTACACATAATGTTTATTCCTTATGCACAGGTAAACGTAAAGGGAATGTGTTGCTAGAAAAAAATAAACAAAATAAATAAATTCAGTTAAGCAGTTAGTATATAAGTGATAACACATTTTCACAAGTCAGGAAATATTATAAATTAGATTCTAATTTATAACATTTCTATGTGCTGGTCACTAGGGGGAGCAATTCCCAAAATTGCAGCATTGCAATGTGGTAAAGCAACCTCATTGCTTTATGCTGCAAATTTGGTGTAGACACACTCGCTCTAGTGTCCTCACACAATCCCCCCTCCCTTATCCTGGCTAGTGCCAGGAGAAGGAGGTGGTTGAATCAGAAAATGGCGGCACACAGTGTAGGAGGATTAGATACAGTGGTAATCAGACCGTATAACACGAACATAATACACACATCACATACACGAACATAACTTACCTGCTCCTGCCGCCTCCGCTCCTACTCCTCGCGTCCTCGATGCCTGGAACATATGACCGGAAGTCGTCATCTTACTGTCAGGCCGCGCGGCTTCTGGTCCACATGAAAATGGCGCCGGATTTCGCTCTGCCAAAGGCCTTCCTTTTGGAAATTCGCGGATATCGCTAGGGGTAGCTGCAGGCGGCTATGTGTTTATTTTGCAGAAATGTTGCCTATTATACCTGCAACAAGTCCTCCAAAATAGGAGCCGGTCTTTGCGGTGGATCTCTGCTCTGTTAATAAGTGGGGGTCCAGAGCAGAGACCCCAGATCCATAATGTCCATTGGTCCTAATGATATGGAAAGGGGTTGTTTACTTTAGGTACTATGGGGACAGTCCCTGGTAAACTATGTAGAGGCTGCAGTGTTCATCACCGCTGATCGGTCGGGAGTCGGGCTCCCACCGGCCTGAGGATAGGCCATCAATATAGAAATTCCGGAGAACCCCTTTAAAGGGGTTGTCTTATGAAGGCTACCCTTATCCATATGTCTAATTAAGACCTATGGACGTCATAGACCGAGTTCCTCCAAACAGGACCCTCCTATGAGAGTCAATGGAGAGCTTCTTAAAAAGGGGTCGTCCTCGTGAGAGATCAGTATGTCTGGCAGCCGCTTCTCTCCCCCCTGAGACACACAGTTATGGTTATTTATAGGAGGTTTTCTCATAATAGACATTTATGGTATAACCACAGGGCGTGCAATAAATGTCTGATCGGTGGTAGTCCCTCCTGTGGTGCCCCAGCTATTGGGAGATCGACTGACCCCCGTTCGCCAGGTGGGACCCCTGTTCCGTTTGAGAGGTGGCAGTTTCCATAACTCCTATAGACTTGATAGGAGAGAGTCGAGCATATGTGCTCTACGGTTGGATGTGGTGACTGGTGCCCGTCTCATATAGGGGAACCCCATCTCCTGATAGGTAAGGATTCCTGCAATTAGACCGTCGCTTATTAACCCCTTCCCGACATTTGACGTATGGTTACGTCATAGCCGGGTAGGGGAAGTATGGAACGGGCTCGCGGAGTGAACCCGCTCCATACGATGCGGGTGTCGGTTGTATGTTACAGCCGACACTTCACAGTAACGAGCGGCATCCCGCTAGTTTAACTCGTTAAATGCCGCGGTCAATAGTGACCGCAGCATTTAAATCGTTAGAGGGGGCCAAACACTAGCAGCTCATCGCTCCCCCCCCCCCCCCTGAAGGCAATCACGGGGTGGCGATGGTTGCTATGGCTGCTTGGGGGCCTAATGAAGGCCACCAAGCCTGTCAGATAGACGATATATACTGCAATACATTAGTATTGCAGTATATCGTGCAAGCGATCCAACGATCGCTGGTTGAAGTCCCCTAGTGGGACTAATAAAAAAAATAATTAGTAAAATAAAGTTTTTTTTTTTTTTTGTGTAAAAATAAATAAACAAACATAATTGGTATCGCCGCGTCCGTAAAAGTCTGAACTATTACAATATATCATTATTTAACCGCACGGAGAACGCCGTAAAAAAGAATAATTGTAAACGTCAGAATCGCTATGTTTTTGGTCACCTCATCTCCCATAAAAAGTGATCAAAATGTCGCATGTACCCCAAAATGGTATCATTAAAACTACAGCTAATCCCGCAAAATATAAGCCCTCATTAATCGACGGAAAAATAAAAAAGTTATTCTCGGAATTTGGCGACACAAAATAAATTTTCTTTTTTACACTTATTTTTTTACTTGTAAAAGTAGTAAAATATAGAAAAAACGGTCTATATTTGGTATCGCCGTAATCGTATTGACCCGCGGAATAAAGTTAACTTATTGTTTTAATTGCGCAGTGAATTCCGTAAAAACGAAGCGCAAAAAAAAACATGGAGGAATCGCTGTTTTTTTTTTTTTGTTTTTTCATTTTCTATCCCACAAATAATTTTTTCCCCCGCTTCCTAGTACATTATATGGCAAAATAAACGGGCGCTACGAAAAACTACAACTCGTCCCCGCAAAAATAAAGCCCTCATGGGACAATATCGCCGGCAAAATAAAGAAGTTCTGGCTTGTGGAAGGTGGGGAGGAAAAAAACGAAAATGAAAATCTGAAAGTTGTTTACGGCGGGAAGGGGTTAAACGTTTATGGGATCTCCTGTGGGGACCTCTGTCTACGGGTGCAGTATTTGTGATGGAATGTCGGCAGACCAATGAAGGTTTTTTTTTTTTTTTTTTTATCTTTCAGGCATCTAAGCTGGGTACCCAAGCAACGCAGAAGGTTAGTGCTAAAGGGTTAAACGCACACGGGTTATATATAGGAGGATATGGCCGATTAATCCCACCACTACCTGAGGGCAGCCGTCTCCATATCCGGGCCTGATTCTATACAGTGCATATAATACGGCTGCGGTCAGGGTCATGGGTAATGCTCGTGTATACCACCTGCCGCTACAGGACCCCTTATAGTACATTATTACGTATTCTATATAGGAACGTATGCAGATGGCTGACAGTGTCCAAAGTATTTATTACTATACTTAGAGGGGTTGTATGAGATGAGAAAAACATGGCTGCTGTCTTCTAGAAACAGCGCCACTCCTGTGCATTGGCTGTGTTTGGTATTACACTTCAGCTTCATTCAAAATAATTGGATTTAGCTGCAGTACCAAACACAGCCTATGGACAAGAGTGGCGCTGTTTCCACACAAACATCCCCTTATTCAGTTATTATTTTTTTTTTCGTGATTTCTCTTTTGTGAAATGTTTAATTTCCCTGTGTATGGTCATTAATGAGTTAACTCTTTATCCTGCTTGTTCTTCCTTTATATGATGCAGGTGGCTCCTAATGACCGGGGGGGTATAAGATAAGGAAAGGGCTTTCATTTTGGGGAGCAATTCTATCAAATTTGAAGATATTACAGTTTTTAATTATTATTTTTCAATTTTTTTGTTTACATTGACACTTGAAAACCATCAACAAGTTGCAGTTGACGGATCCAATGGTCTATTGGATCGATTTGCAGAAATAACGGTGTTCTGACGTGAAGCTCAGTATATTAAAGGGGTATTCGTATCTCAGACATATGACATATCCACAGGATATGTGCGGCCACCTCTCGATTCGTTCTCCACTACCAGGCGGGATGGGAGACGCCCATTTTGCAGATGGGCATGGGTCCCAGAAGTGTGACCCGCACGTATCCGACATTTATGGCAGGATCTGAGATGGGAATCCCCTTTCAAACAACATCTGTTAGATGGAAACCATCAACAAGCATGTTAGTTGCTGCTGACAGATCTTTTAATGGCTTTCATTTTAGGCTGTGATACATTATAACTCGTTAACACTTGAATGTCTAAATATTCTGAGTAACACTTGTTGCATATAAATATGAATTCCCAATAGTTACGTTGTGTAGTCCTGTTATGATACTCTAGGCAATTGGGGGATATCGAGCCAATCAAACCCACGGTCCATTCATAGCAGGACACCATCATGCACGCAACGTTCTGTATAGAGCAACATAATAAAATAATGGATCCATCAATATCCGCTTGCTGATTGTTTCCAACAACAAAAAGTTGGAGCTTCGATACGATATAGCAAATGGCACATGAAAATCCCACTCATTCTCCACTAGGTTGTCTTATAAGTTTTGATCGGGGGACCTGTACAGTATCCTATAAAATGTACCCAATAAATGCCCCTCTCCGTAGAAGTGAGCCCCTCAATCGCTGACTCCTTTAAAGAAGACTCTACAGTGGAGTGTAACATGTGACCTCTCTTGGCTCTGCTGATTGGCTTAGAGAACTCTCATACGGGAGCATATGTGATCAGCAATTTTTCTAACCTCTTGATCGTCACTTTGGGCGAGCGTTTTGTGGGTGCATTTTAATAGTTAGGGTGTCAGTAAGATGCCAGCCCG
This sequence comes from Rhinoderma darwinii, assembly GCF_050947455.1. NCBI lineage: Eukaryota > Metazoa > Chordata > Amphibia > Anura > Rhinodermatidae > Rhinoderma > Rhinoderma darwinii. Next base: position 9,021,475 of record NC_134699.1, on the reverse strand, counting down.
GAGGTGGGAGAAGCTTGGAGGGTCTCTGTATGAATACTAAAGTTAGTCTCTTCTCCCCCCTCCCCCCTCCATCACTGCCCTTGTGCAGTTTTGGGGAGGGAACAAGCGTCCACCGGACTCGGTAATCCAGGCATCATATATCTGTGTGCATGGTCCGTGCGTGGCGGTCCCGTGCTGTCAAGTCTGTGCGTTGTCTGTCCAGCCAGGTCCCAAGGCCTCTTTTTCATCCGTTTTCCTTGTCTCCTCTAAACCCTGCTAAACCATCTCTACTCTTGTTACCTTTCAATCTACCTGTGCCTTTTCTGCTGGTCATATTCCTGGAACCAGGTGGTTGTTGTGTCTAATGCCGTATGGAGCACATCATGAACTCTAGCTCCACCTTTTAATTTCATTTCACGGGCTATAGCAACATATGACGTTGAGTCTTATACTCCATTCACAGCCGGAGCTGCATTCAAAATTCTGTTGGTTTCCTCTCATTATCTTCTGTGGCCTATTATCATTCACTGAAGCCCTCTATCGGTTCTGCACGGATTATACTCGACTGCGTCGCATTGTGGGAGATATACTGAGAGTAAAGACTACATGAGCCTGATGAAGGCAAACGGCATTTCCAGAAATCCAGTGGTCTCTGGGAGCTCAACTAATGCCTCATAGTGTGAGGATACCTGTGTCAGCCCAGTACTAACGGACTCCAAATAGAAACCATCAGAATCTACAATGCAGCTTTGGATGTGACTGGAGTACGTGATATGTAACGGAGATGAGTAGAATGTTTTCTTAGCATTACATGAAGATATAACCTACAAAACTCCATGTGGATGTAAGATGCCCACGTTGTATTGGTCTCGATGGCTCCTAGATGTGACCCCCCCTTATAACACCCTCCTGCCTCCGTCTGATTGGCTGTTTCTGTTCCCACCTCCTTATGCATGACTTGTCCCCATTGGTCTTGTTTGCATGTGTTGTACTTCACATACATGGTCCGTCGTGCGTGTCACGGGAGCCTCACCCTCCGCCCTGACGCCTGTCCTCTTCTTTCTCTCCTGGATAGGCCTCTGAGCTAGGCCAGAGCATTAATGAGACTGTTGTCAAACCAGCCCAGGAGAAGGTAACTTCCCGGTGTCTTCACCATGTGCTAAGATGATCGCTGCTGGTTGTGGGGCTCGGGGGGTGACTAACTCACAATCCAGATGTAAACGGGTGTCGATATCCACTCCTGCACGCCGCCATCATCCCTCCTCTACTGCACTGCTGCTTGTAACCCGTTCTCCCGTGCTGCCATTTCTTCATCTCTGAAATCATTAAAATTGTCACAGTTCCTGATCACAGATGTAGTAACGTCTCTAACCCCCGGCACAAACTGCTTCTCCGGCTGAAAGGGTATGTCCACCACAAGCTCACTTTATAATCTACATAAAAAGTTTAGTCATTTTGTAAACATTGAGTGCAGCTCTGGAGTATTATACAAGATGTAACTCAGGATCAGTACAGGATAAGTAATGTATGTACACAGTGACTCCACCAGCAGAATAGTGAGCGCAGCTCTGGAGTATAATACAGGATATAACTCAGGATCAGTAATGTAATGTATGTACACAGTGACTCCACCAGCAGAATAGTGAGTGCAGCTCTGGAGTATAATACAGGATGTAACTCAGGATCAGTACAGGATAAGTAATGTATGTACACAGTGACTCCACCAGCAGAATAGTGAGCGCAGCTCTGGAGTATAATACAGGATATAACTCAGGATCAGTAATGTAATGTATGTACACAGTGACTCCACCAGCAGAATAGTGAGTGCAGCTCTGGAGTATAATACAGGATATAACTCAGGATCAGTACAGGATAAGTAATGTATGTACACAGTGACTCCACCAGCAGAATAGTGAGTGCAGCTCTGGAGTATAATACAGGATGTAACTCAGGATCAGTACAGGATAAGTAATGTAATGTATGTACACAGTGACTCCACCAGCAGAATAGTGAGTGCAGCTCTGGAGTATAATACAGGATGTAACTCAGGATCAGTACAGGATAAGTAATGCAATGTATGTACACAGTGACTCCACCAGCAGAATAGTGAGTGCAGCTCTGGAGTATAATTCAGGATGTAACTCAGGATCAGTACAGGATAAGTAATGTAATGTATGTACACAGTGACTCCACCAGCAGAATAGTGAGTGCAGCTCTGGAGTATAATACAGGATGTAACTCAGGATCAGTACAGGATAAGTAATGTAATGTATGTACACAGTGACTCCACCAGCAGAATAGTGAGTGCAGCTCTGGAGTATAATACAGGATGTAACTCAGGATTAGTACAGGATAAGTAATGTAATGTATGTACACAGTGACTCCACCAGCAGAATAGTGAGTGCAGCTCTGGAGTATAATACAGGATGTAACTCCGGATCAGTACAGGATAAGTAATGTAATGTATGTACACAGTGACTCCACCAGCAGAATAGTGAGTGCAGCTCTGGAGTATAATACAGCATATAACTCAGGATCAGTACAGGATAAGTAATGTAATGTATGTACACAGTGACCCCACCAGCAGAATAGTGAGTGCAGCTCTGGAGTATAATACAGGATGTAACTCAGGATCAGTACATGATAAGTAATAGTAACTTTTTATGTACATTACTGTGATGATATAACAGGGTGGGCATACTCTGTCTTCTGCACGCTGCACTGCTATCTCTCACTACAAAGCTTCCCTTTTAAACCTCATTATAAAGTTTGTCTACCTATATTGTTGTTTGCCTTTGCTAATACATTGTGTAAATGAGTTGCTCTGTATCTTCTACTCCATTCCCATCCAGATCTGCGTTCAGTTTTTTCTGTCTTCAGCACCGGCAGATACCCTTCCGTCCATGCAGCTGAGTTTATATATTGCAGCATTCCGATTGTTAAAAATGTAGTTTTGTCCCCTTCAGGATATTCCAGTGTCTGCTATAAACATTACCTCTCTCACAATGCAATGCAGCAACGCAAGCTGCGCAGTCACTGAACCAGAAGGTGGATGTGGAGAAGTGCTCCTTGCAGCTTTAACCAGTGAAATTACAAACCTTTAAATGCAGATCTGGGTGTGACTGGAGTATAAGATACGATATAGCTGAAGATCAGCACAAGTGAAGCAAAGTATTTGCAAGTCGCCCAACATTATATCTTGGATTAATCTTGGATGATGTTTAAAAGTGCAGCTGCCCTCCCCCGCTCATCATCCTCCTCCTCATCCTCCATACATGAGCTCATGTCCCTTGTCCTCCCCTTCTCCTCCAATCCGACAGGTAAAAGACGGACGAATCTTAGAAGATGTCTCCAGTTCAGTGTCTGTTCTAGCAGCAAAGGTAGGAAATGTTGTTGGCACCAGGCAGGCATCTCCAATCCAAGGTGCATGCTGGGTAACCACCCTCGTCCGCTCTATTCACATGATTTGAGGGGGCAGGGAGGATTTATTAGGGGTTTATGAAGACACTGTAACTGAAAATGACATCACTATTGCCTTAGGTGGATGACTAGTATGGGCAATAATGCACTCTTCTCATAAACTTGTGTTCCCCTTTAATTCCCCCCCCCCCCCGGGCTCGTTGTTGCTCACATGACTAGGGATTTCGGAGATGCCTTCTGTGCCGCATTGTTCATGTCCAAATCCTTCTCTAATCTGTGTTTGTCCTTTACCACACATGCCGCCCTCCTGTGGACATGACGCTGGTGAGTTATGACTGGCATTGATAATGTGCCCAGCCTATGCCCTGCTCGCTGCTGCCTGTATTCAATCTATGTGGCATCAAGGTTGGGCCTCGTTCAGACAGCCGTAATGTGGGTCGTAATTCAGCGTCTTTTACGGCCGCAAAACCTGGACCCCCCCATCGGTCAATTAAACAGAACTTAAAATTCTATAGGGTTCTATTGTGATCCAAGTTTGGCTCACTTGAGCCTGGGGGGTTGGGTCTTGCAGCCATAATAAGGAAAATTGCTGGTGCGTTATGGCCGTTCGTTAGATATTGGGACACAGGTTCTTAAGTACACTGTCTCTTTAAGGCGCTAAATGACCTGCTGTAGAAAATGGAGAGCTGGCATCTGATTGGTTGTTATAGCCATTTGCAACATTTGCTACTCCAGTTCAGGACAGATGTTATGTAGGGCCTTGTTCACACTATGCGGTGGGGTTACTGACGGAGGACAGATGTTATGTAGGGCCTTGTTCACACTATGCGGTGGGGTTACTGGTGGAGGACAGATGTTATGTAGGGCCTTGTTCACACTATGCGGTGGGGTTACTGGCGGAGGACAGATGTTATGTAGGGCCTTGTTCACACTATGCGGTGGGGTTACTGGTGGAGGACAGATGTTATGTAGGGCCTTGTTCACACTATGCGGTGGGGTTACTGACGGAGGACAGATGTTATGTAGGGCCTTGTTCACACTATGCGGTGGGGTTACTGGCGGAGGACAGATGTTATGTAGGGCCTTGTTCACACTATGCGGTGGGGTTACTGGCGGAGGACAGATGTTATGTAGGGCCTTGTTCACACTATGCGGTGGGGTTACTGGCGGAGGACAGATGTTATGTAGGGCCTTGTTCACACTATGCGGTGGGGTTACTGGTGGAGGACACGTTATGTAGGGCCTTGTTCACACTATGCGGTGGGGTTACTGGCGGAGGACAGATGTTATGTAGGGCCTTGTTCACACTATGCGGTGGGGTTACTGGCGGAGGACAGATGTTATGTAGGGCCTTGTTCACACTATGCGGTGGGGTTACTGGTGGAGGACAGATGTTATGTAGGGCCTTGTTCACACTATGCGGTGGGGTTACTGGCGGAGGACAGATGTTATGTAGGGCCTTGTTCACACTATGCGGTGGGGTTACTGGTGGAGGACACGTTATGTAGGGCCTTGTTCACACTATGCGGTGGGGTTACTGGTGGAGGACAGATGTTATGTAGGGCCTTGTTCACACTATGCGGTGGGGTTACTGGCGGAGGACAGATGTTATGTAGGGCCTTGTTCACACTATGCGGTGGGGTTACTGGCGGAGGACAGATGTTATGTAGGGCCTTGTTCACACTATGCGGTGGGGTTACTGGTGGAGGACAGATGTTATGTAGGGCCTTGTTCACACTATGCGGTGGGGTTACTGGCGGAGGACAGATGTTATGTAGGGCCTTGTTCACACTATGCGGTGGGGTTACTGGTGGAGGACACGTTATGTAGGGCCTTGTTCACACTATGCGGTGGGGTTACTGGTGGAGGACAGATGTTATGTAGGGCCTTGTTCACACTATGCGGTGGGGTTACTGGCGGAGGACAGATGTTATGTAGGGCCTTGTTCACACTATGCGGTGGGGTTACTGGCGGAGGACAGATGTTATGTAGGGCCTTGTTCACACTATGCGGTGGGGTTACTGGCGGAGGACAGATGTTATGTAGGGCCTTGTTCACACTATGCGGTGGGGTTACTGACGGAGGACAGATGTTATGTAGGGCCTTGTTCACACTATGCGGTGGGGTTACTGGCGGAGGACAGATGTTATGTAGGGCCTTGTTCACACTATGCGGTGGGGTTACTGGTGGAGGACAGATGTTATGTAGGGCCTTGTTCACACTATGCAGTGGGGTTACTGGCGGAGGACAGATGTTATGTAGGGCCTTGTTCACACTATGCAGTGGGGTTACTGGCGGAGAACACGTTATGTAGGGCCTTGTTCACACTATGCGGTGGGGTTACTGGCGGAGGACAGATGTTCTGTAGGGCCTTGTTCACACTATGCGGTGGGGTTACTGGCGGAGGACAGATGTTATGTAGGGCCTTGTTCACACTATGCAGTGGTGTACAGTATCGCTGCATCCATTTAAAGGGGTTGTATTTGGATCGGTCCTTCCGAGATGTTCTATATGGCGGTAATAGAGGGGGTTCCGGATGTAAGAGCAGGGAGGTGCGAGCGGCAGTGTGAACGAGGCCTAACATCAGCGTATTTTGCAGGTTCAGGGTGTCGGTACAAAGAGCTGGAGAGATGTCACCACGTTTTTTTCAGGCAAAAGTGAAGACGCCATGGAAAGGTGAGCGACACGCCGACCTTACAACACCCAATATAACGGTTGGTCACAGTGAACCTAGATACAGCCTATGGATCATATCTGGCCCATATCTTTATAGCACATACTACATGCACACAGCTGAGGGTTTGCTACAATTGTATCCCGTCTAGATAATCCTCTGAGCTAAACAGTCTGGATTGATACATTGTAACAACCTCTTAGGACAGAGATTTGTGCTGCTGCTACAAAGCCTCAGCTGTGAGAAGTATTAGATATTTACTGGATTCCAGATTCTGTAAACCAGAATGTTTCCTCCCACTGACTGCAAGCAGAGCTCTTGATAACAATGAGGAACTGCATCACAAAGTATATTAGAGAGTTACCGTGTGTAGTAATGTAATGTGATGTGTTTTGTCTGGTCTTCATGTGGTCTCTTCTTGCAGCTCCTATTCAGGAGAGGGCTACCAGCAGGGCGGCGCTGGCAGCGCGGGTGACGGCTATCAGAACGCCACCCCAGGAAAATCCTTTTGGGAGACATTTGGCAGCTCGGAAGACATAAAGAAGCCGACAAAATCTCCCAGCGGAGACAGCTGGACCTTCCCTGAAAACGCCACCGAGAGGAAGAGCTCTGACAGCTGGGAGGTTTGGGGGTCCGGGACCACCTCTAACAACAAGAACAGCAACAGTGACAGCTGGGATAACTGGGACAGCCACTGGGAAGCTGAAGGAAAGGGCAAGAAGGGTGGCAAGAGTCCGGCACCCGCCACCGATGAGGGGTGGGATAACTCCAACTGGTAGTGTGGGGGGAGGGGTATCAGACGGGCTTTTTTGGGCAGAGGGCAACCCAATTTCCAATCATTTCATCATGTGCCGTGGATGGGACGTGGCGGCCGCCGCTGCCGTCTGTTCCACACAATACATAATCAGTGTTCACCTCTGTCTGGACATCTGGGGTTCACTGGGCCTGTGCAGCATTGGCGCCCCCAAGTGGTCCTTCCAGGAATCAAGTCGTCCGTGGTTTGTGTACATTATATTCTGCATCCCGGTCAAACATCGCCCCATCCCCCTCTAGACCTTTTTCTCCTCTCCACCCCACCCTGGTATTTAATCTGCCTGAAAGTGCCCGCTCCACCCCACGTGTCCTCCGTTTTCTTTCCTCTTGACGATACGTCGCCCCTTTATATGTGATAACATGCAGGGGGCGCTGCGGCTGCGCTCCGTGCCAGGTTCATATTTTGCATCCAGTGGACGTTGTGCTTTTATCCTCCGATGTATAAGTAGCTTGGATGACTTCAGTCGCCATGGCGGAAAGATGTGACGTTTTACCCCCCCCCCCCCGTATACCTCATAACAGCAGTTAACCCATTATGCTGCTGTTTTCTCTCCTTTATACTGCTGCTTGCCCCGGGTGTAGTGCAAAGTCATACAATAAGTCTATTGGTAGGATTACATAATGTATAGGCGTCAGAGCTGTTTTTACCATGCTTTACACTGCAGCTCTGCTCACCAGTACATGGAGAGCAGACTTACATTACAGTAAGGACACAAGTGCTCATACTGAACGTTGTATTTATGATGAAGTCTTATTCACTGCCACCAGGTTATGACCCCCACGGGTTTGCACGGTCTCCGGGGGTCCGCAGCAGCACGAGGAGCTGAGAACTTTTATCATTTTGCTGTTTTATTCTATATCGGGAGACCTGAATTCTTAAAATTCATCTTCGGTTCTATACACTCATGGATATTTTGATAACTCTTTAGCCGCATCGCCTGTTTATCGTGTCAAGTACAGTATTGGGTAAACCTCTGCCGCCGCCAAGCTGGATCTGAACTACTACAACTCCCAATGTGCTCTGCTAGCCTGACAATACTTTTTTTTTTTTTTGCCATAGGATGGTGATCGGCAACCTGAGGCTCTCCTTCGGCTGTCACAGCATGCTGGGAGTTGTAATTTCACAACCGCTGGAAAGCCGCAGGTTGCCGTCCCATCGTCCTCTCTCCGCGGAACATTCCATTGATCTGTGTCTTCTCCGTCATGTCGCACTTGTTGCTATTAAACTTTCTGGAAATGTCTCATCCCTCGTCTGACGGGAGAGGAAATGTCGCTGTGCAATATGTCGCTGGTCTCTCAGTTGTCAGATATTATATATTTATTACAGGATCACCCCGGATATCATTCGCAAATAAAAAGTGATCGGCCTTCCCCCATAATCCTGCTCTACTTTTTTCCCTAAATTTAAAGGGCCACTAAACCTATAATAGGATCGGCTAATATGTCACATGATATGACACATAAAGTAGTGACCTTGGGGGGAGCGGAGTTTTCTAGACATCCTATTCAGCCATAGTAGAACACTACAGTCGGCCTCAAATGGCTGATAACAGGGAACAGCAGCAAACTGGGAGAAGATACACCTCAGAGTTAGTGCCCCTTTAAGGAATTGTATATAAATAAAGGTATAACTGCGACACTTGAAGATGCAAATTATGTATATAAAGCGGTCGGGGTTGATCACATGGATATTCCTTTACCCTATTAGGGAGTTTGGACGTTATTGAAGGCGGGGGGGGGGGGGAGGGAATCTGTTAGCTGGAGTAGAGCCGCTTGGAATAGTGGAGGTCTTGCAACACCAGGTATTATATGGTTGCCAAGAATTCAATAAAAAAATAAATCTGAATTTTTTTCCTAGTAACAGCGCCACTCTTGTCCATAGGCTGTGTGTGGTATTACACCTCGTTGCCCTTTTGTATTGCAGCTCAGTCCCAATCACTCCAGATACAGCCCATGTAAAAGAGTGGCGCTGTTTCTGGGAAATAAATGCAGAACCCATATTTTCCTAATCCTGGAAAACCCCTTTAAACTAAAGCTCACCCTTAAATAAAAATATATATAAGAAAACTGCTTACATAGCAACGCCTTCATGTATTTGTCAGCAAGGGACGGTTCGGATGATGGTCGGCAGGGCTTTGTATAACGTGATCGCACCACCACGGTCCGTTTCTTTTAGGACTTTTTAAAGGGCTTTCCAGGATTAGAAAAACATGACTACGTTATTCCAAAAACAGCGCCACCCCTGAGCATGGGTTGTGTGTGGTATCGCAGCTCTGGCCCAGGCATTTCAATGAAGCTGAGCTGAAGTATCCCATGCACGGATGTGGTGCTGTTTTTTGGAAGAATCAGCCATATTTTCCTATTACTTGACAGCCCCATTAATGCTGTGGAGTTGTGGTCTCCATCTATAAACTCAAGGCAACAAGCAGGGTCGTTGCTGTTGACGGATCTTATCCTGGTTATTGTAATAAGGCCTGAGGCACGTGACTATTCTGAATCCACATTGCAGCCCATACTGTACCTCCGTGTGTCTCATCGTGGCTTGCCATCTGCGGACCGTCAAACAGCCCAATTAACATTTGATGCCTAAGGGTGCCCGTACACGTAGTGGTACTCTGTTGCGCCGCTGGGAACTGGGCAGCAAAGTCTATTTTACTGCAGATTGCTGCGGTTTTTGGCCTGGTCCGTTTCAGCCAAAAACAGCGGTAATGTGTGGTAAAACCGTGTATGTAGTACGCTATCGTTGCGTGTATGGGCGAACTGATTCATGTGTTTATGAGCAGGACTGCAGGTGATATCGAACCAATCACACATCGTTAAGTATAATGGATCCACTAACAGCAGCTTGTTGACTGTTTCCTTTTCAAAACATTTTTTTTTTTCTGCTGCAAATTGAATACAACAAATGGGGCAATGGTGATATATTACAGAGTTACCTGTGACACGGTGACGACTACAACCATCAGTCACCGGTTGCCGCCACTTTTCTTGATGCTCAGCCGTTCTATCTTCAGCTAATCCTCCATTTACAAAGTAATCAAAATAAATCCTGCAATTACAATCACTGCGGTCAAATCACACGACATGGCGAAGCGTCATTAAAGGAACCTGTACGTTGTATGTGGGATTGATGCCAGTCGGAGTAATCGCACACTTGTAGCTGCCCGTCCTGAAGACGCCCGCTGATATTTATATCGCTCCTGTTTAATTTATTTCATTATCGTTGTCTTGAGTATTTTATTTTTTTTAACTATTTACTTGTGGTGGGGGATATAGGGGGGTCCTCATTGACACTCAATACCCGTCTCTCATCTCAAATGCCCCCCCCCCCTCTTTATGGTGCCTGCATTTGTATGAAGTGCCGTATCTCGGTGTTCCCGTTGTCATGATCCTAGAAATTGCTCTGCTGTCATATCCGGAGATAATGATGAGCTCCAGGGGGCAATGGAAAATAAAATTCAACTTGGAGAATCTCGTCTTCAATGTCCATTATTATAATATACAGCTCAATGCTTTGTATGGCCGTATTCACACACTACATGCATAAGTATTGTGCCCATTAGCCAAACCATTGCTTTGTACCCTAATATGCCAGCAGTACACATATAAATATATACAGAAGATGCCCAGGTTATACCAGCATGCTCCATATCACTATATAGAAGAAGATGTGTAACTTATACCAGCTGTACATATATAATTATATACAGAAGATACCCAGGTTATACCAGCATGCTCCATATCACTATATACAAGAAGATGTATAACTTATACCAGCTGTACATATATAATTATATACAGGAGATACCCAGGTTATACCAGCATGCTCCATATCACTATATACAAGAACATGTACAATATACCAGCTGTACATATATAATTATATACAGAAGATACCCAGGTTATACCAGCATGCTCCATATCACTATATACAAGAAGATGTATACCTTATACCATCTGTACATATATAATTATATACAGAAGATACCCAGGTTATACCAGCATGCTCCATATCACTATATACAAGAAGATACATAACTTATACCAGCTGTACATATATAATTATATACAGAAGATACCCAGGTTATACCAGCATGCTCCATATCACTATATACAAGAAGATGTATAACTTATACCAGCTGTACATATATAATTATGTACAGAAGATACCCAGGTTATACCAGCATGCTCCATATCACTATATACAAGAAGATGTATAACTTATACCAGCTATATATAATTATATACAGAAGATACCCAGGTTATACCAGCATGCTCCATATCACTATATACAAGAAGATACATAACTTATACCAGCTGTACATATATAATTATATACAGAAGATGCTCAGGTTATACCAGCATGCTCCATATCACTATATACAAGAAGATGTATAACTTATACCAGCTGTACATATATAATTATATACAGAAGATACCCAGGTTATACCAGCATGCTCCATATCACTATATACAAGAAGATGTATAACTTATACCAGCTGTACATATATAATTATATACAGGAGATACCCAGGTTATACCAGCATGCTCCATATCACTATATACAAGAACATGTACAATATACCAGCTGTACATATATAATTATATACAGAAGATACCCAGGTTATACCAGCATGCTCCATATCACTATATACAAGAAGATGTATACCTTATACCATCTGTACATATATAATTATATACAGAAGATACCCAGGTTATACCAGCATGCTCCATATCACTATATACAAGAAGATACATAACTTATACCAGCTGTACATATATAATTATATACAGAAGATACCCAGGTTATACCAGCATGCTCCATATCACTATATACAAGAAGATGTATAACTTATACCAGCTGTACATATATAATTATGTACAGAAGATACCCAGGTTATACCAGCATGCTCCATATCACTATATACAAGAAGATGTATAACTTATACCAGCTATATATAATTATATACAGAAGATACCCAGGTTATACCAGCATGCTCCATATCACTATATACAAGAAGATACATAACTTATACCAGCTGTACATATATAATTATATACAGAAGATGCTCAGGTTATACCAGCATGCTCCATATCACTATATACAAGAAGATGTATAACTTATACCAGCTGTACACATATAATTATATACAAAAGATACCCAGGTTATACCAGCATGCTCCATATCACTATATACAGGAAGATGTATAACTTATACCAGCTGTAGATATATAATTATATACAGGAGATGCTCAGGTTATACCAGCATGCTCCATATCACTATATACAAGAAGATGTATAACTTATACCAGCTGTACATATATAATTATATACAGAAGATACCCAGGTTATACCAGCATGCTCCATATCACTATATACAAGAAGATGTATAACTTATACCAGCTGTACATATATAATTATGTACAGAAGATACCCAGGTTATACCAGCATGCTCCATATCACTATATACAAGAAGATGTATAACTTATACCAGCTGTACATATATAATTATGTACAGAAGATACCCAGGTTATACCAGCATGCTCCATATCACTATATACAAGAAGATGTATAACTTATACCAGCTATATATAATTATATACAGAAGATACCCAGGTTATACCAGCATGCTCCATATCACTATATACAAGAAGATACATAACTTATACCAGCTGTACATATATAATTATATACAGAAGATGCTCAGGTTATACCAGCATGCTCCATATCACTATATACAAGAAGATGTATAACTTATACCAGCTGTACACATATAATTATATACAAAAGATACCCAGGTTATACCAGCATGCTCCATATCACTATATACAAGAAGATGTATAACATACACCAGCTGTACATATATAATCATATGCAGAATATACCCCGGTTATACCAGCCTGCTCCATATCACTATATACAAGAAGATGTATAACTTATACCAGCTGTACATATATAATTATATACAGAAGATACCCAGGTTATACCAGCATGCTCCATATCACTATATACAAGAAGATGTATAACATACCAGCTGTACATATATAATTATATACAGAAGATACCCAGGTTATACCAGCATGCTCCATATCACTATATACAAGAAGATGTATAACTTATACCAGCTGTACATATATAATTATATACAGAAGATGCCCAGGTTATACCAGCATGCTCCATATCACTATATACAAGAAGATGTATAACTTATACCAGCTGTACATATATAATTGTATACAGAACATACCCAGGTTATACCAGCATGCTCCATATCACTATATACAAGAAGCTGTATAACTTATACCAGCTGTACATATATAATTATATACAGGAGATACCCAGGTTATACCAGCATGCTCCATATCACTATATACAAGAAGATGTATAACGTATACCAGCTGTACATATATAATTATATACAGAAGATACCTAGGTTATACCAGCATGCTCCATATCATTATATACACTATGCCCAGCTTATACCAGCTTCGTCTGATTCAGAACCATATCAGGAACTTCTTATCAGCTGCATCTGGTGTTGTGGACATGACGAAAGGAAACCAATAAGGGTTTGTTCACACGCTTAACAAAAAACGTCTGAAAATACAGAGCTGTTTTCAAGGGAAAACAGCCCCTGATTTTCAGACGGTTTTTGAGCAACTCGCGTTTTTCGCTGCGTTTTTCGCGGCCGTATTTGGAGCTGTTTTCATTGGAGTCTATGACAAAACGGCTCCAAAAACGTCCCAAGAAGTGTCCTGCACTTCTTTTGACGAGGCTGTAATTTTACGCGCCGTCTTTTGACAGCGACGCGTAAAATGACAGGTCGCCGGCACAGAACATCGTAAGACCCATTGAAAGTAATGGGCAGATGTTTGCCGACGTATTGGAGCCGTTTTTTCAGACGTAATTCGAGGCGTAAAACGCCTCCATTACGTCTGAAAATAGGTCGTGTGAACCCAGCCTTAGTCTTCTTAGGAAAAATCCTAAACAGATACCTGCATTTGGACTATAGGTGGGCATACACTATATTCCTTAGGCAGGCAGGGATAGACTGGCATCATAGAAAGTGTCCAATGGAAACACAATGGCTTTGTTTGGTCACAATGTGGAGTTCCCCTTTAAATCCATTACACAGGCAGATAATAACTGGACCCCAGATTGTACATTGCTGTCCCCACCAAATCTACGCCAGCGATTGATAATCTTTGGCTGTGAAAGAGTGACTGCACTTTCATCAAACTCGTGATATGTCATAGAGACATATTAAAAGATTGGATCGCTGGGGGTCCGGGTGCTGAGACCCCCACCGTTGCTGAAAGGAAGGTGCAGAAGTGCTCAGCTAAGGCCCCATGCACACGACACTATTTTTCATCCGTAATTGCGGACCCATTCATTTCTATTGGCCACGGACGCCTTTCAGTATTTTTACCGATGGGCGTCCATGCTGAAAAAATGATAGAACCCGACCTATTCTTGTCAGTAATTACAGCAAAGACTGTCCCATAGAAATCTATGGGAGCTTCCGTAAATACGGACGGCTACTGATGAGCATCCGTAAACTGTCCGTATTTACGGAAGCATTGCTAGGCAACATGTTGAAGACATCATTTGCAACCTCCCGCTTTTTGTAAGGATCCGTATATACAGATGGAATATGGACGGTATCTACGGACATGGAATACGGATGCCTACTGATCCGTATTTACAAAGAGTATTTCAGGATGGATGAAAATACTGTCGCGTGCGTGGAACTTTAGCGTTTTGCACCTTCAGCGGTGGTTCGCGCTCCTCGTCAGGCTGAAGACGGCTCTCATAGACGTACAAAACTACAACTCCCAGCATTATTCTGGGAGTCAGGGCATGCTGGAAGTTGTAGTTTTACAACTGCAGAGCCACAGATTGCAAATGTTAGTTTTGGGAATGTTTAAGCTTACAAGATTTTACTTAGGGCCGTGTATTAGGGTATGTTCACACGGCCTATTTTCGGCAGTTTTTCTGAAGCAGACGAGCTGTTTTTTTCGCGCGGCTGTTTTGAAAAATGGCCGTATAAAAAACGGCCGCGAAATAGAAGTGCAGGACACTTCTTGGGATGTTTTTGGAGCCGTTTTTCATTGACTCTATTGAAAACAGCTAAAAAAACGTCCGTAAAAAACGCAGCGAAAACGCAGCGCAAATCACGAGTGGCTTAGGCTATGTTCACACTGAGTTTTTTGACGAGTTTTTTTACGCAGAAACCGTGCTGCAAATCTCATCAAAAACGGCCCGAATATGCCTCCTATTGATTTACGCCTCTGATCTCCCATTGACATCAATGGGAGGCAGAGAAAGCGTATTTCGCGGCATTTTATGGCCGCGGGCGAATAAGGCAGCGAAAATCGGCGTGCAGGGAGAGGAAAATCTGCCTCAAACTTCCAAACGGAATTTTGAGGCAGAAATTCCGCCTGCAAAAAACTCAGTGTGAACATAGTTAAAAAACGTCTGAAAATCAAGAGCTGTATTCCCTTAAAAACAGCTCCGTATTTTCAGACGTTTTTAGTCTAGCGTGTGAACATAGCCTTAGAGTCACACTTACATATATTGTCAGATATGGGACATCTACCTAGCCTGAATGGCTGATAACAGAAAATAATGGCTTGAATTCAACAGCACTGCAAATGTAGAGAAGATAGGATTTAGGGGTAGTGTCCCTTTAAATGTTAGTCCTAGTAGATACACCTGTGTGGTAGGGGATGGGATGAGTGGTTGATCGTACAGGTGATCTGCAGGACAGGTTGGGGGAGGGGTGACACATTTTACCATAAGTTGTGGATTGTGGTTGGGGGTAGGGAGTTCTGGAGGGGGGACATGGATGGTTCTTCAGCAGCTGAGACATTGTATTAGAGTGAAGCCTATATGTCCAAGTCTATAGCGACTCCTGCCCGTGGTGGTGGAGAGAGGATGGAGCTTCTGAGCAGCAGTTTACAGAAAAGAGCTGAGAACTTCCAGAGACAGACGGAGATCGGCCTGGCTGGGGAGCAATTGAGGTGAGGACCCCCCATCTTGTTCCTTAGAGGGGTCGTGTTCTCGCTTTCTCTGTATACATATTTCACAACTTTCTAAGATACTTTGTTTCAATTCTGCACCATTTGTAAGATTTTTTCTTTGCTGTGAGTGAATTGGATCATTTTATTAAAACTTCTCACAGCTGAGGGTTTGTTACAGTTCTATCCAGTCTGGGCAATTCTCTGAGCAGGGCTGGAACGAGGCCTTTCGGCAAATTGCTCCCCGTCCGTAGAACTAACTCAATGCTGGCTTATTAGGGTGCGTTCCCACGAAGCGGTGACTGCGTGCGTCCAAAACCGCGATTGCGTGTGATTGTTCTTGGCCACGTGATTATGCCGGTAAGACCAAATTATAATTTTTTTTTTTTAAAATTGCGCAGCCATTGGACACTACATGTGGTTGTGGGCGCTGCAAATGGGATCGCATCCTTATAGACATAGGCCCCGTGCACATGACAGTATTTTTCATCAGTAATTACGGACACATTCATTTCTATTGGCCACGGACGCCTTTCGGTATTTTTACTGATGGGCGTCCGTGCTGAAAAAAATGATAGAACCCGACCTATTCTTGTCAGTAATTACGGCGAGGACTGTCCCATAGAAATCTATGGGAGCTTCCGTAAATACGGACGGCTACTGATGAGCATGTAACACGCTGATGACCTTTGTATCCTCCCTCCTTTTTTATGGATCCTTATATACAGATGCAACACGGACCGTATTTACAGACAGTATTTTGAGATAGATGGCCGATACGGTCGTGTGCATGGGGCCTTAGGCGGGATTCACACGACCGGGTCGGGTCCGAGCCCGAGTGCCGGCCGGTAAAATTGGCCATTCTGCCCGGCCGGTTTGCATAAAGTTATGCATCCGTGCCGGGCAGATCCGGACAGTGACATCAGTGGCAACTCCTGAAGGGGAATCCCCATGTGTTCGGGGATTCCGCTTCAGGAGTTTCCCCTGATGTCACTGCCCAGATATGGACAGAGACATCAAGCGCTCTGTCCAGGAGCGGAATCCCCGAACACACGGGGATTCCGCTCCTTCAAGGAGCTAAAGTGCGGCTAGCACATAGCAGAGCGGGGAGATACCTCCCTGCTCTGCTATAGTGGCGTCGCTACAGTAGTAGCAGCCGCAGCTGCTGCTGCAGCTGCTAGCGGCGCCATCAAAGGTGTCGCCGGGCCAGGGCGCTTTTAAAACAAACAGGAGAAGGGAGCCAGCGCAGCGCTCCCTTCCACCTGCTGTACACCCCGGCCCTGCCACACCGTGTACAGCGATGCCATTCGTCAGAATGGCATCAACTCCTCCTCCTCACATGCACTCTGCGCTGTGAGGAGGAGGAGATAGAGCGCAAGAGCCGGAAAACCCGGCCGTCACTCGGGACACATCCCGGTGATGGCCGGGTATTACCCGGCCCCATAGACTTCTATGGGAGCCGGGTACCCGGGCGAAAATAGAGGATGTCCTATTTTTTGACGGGCGGTTTTCCCGGCCGTCAAAAAATCGGTCGTGTGAATAGCCCCATTAGGGGTCTATTATTTCTAATGCAGCCGGGTGCCGGCCGATTTATGAACGGCCGGCACCCGGCCGGGAAACCCTGCCGTGTGAATGAGGCCTTAGGCTGGGTGCACTGTTTGTTTGATCTGTGTTTAGCGCCATTGTTAAATTGCATGTTTAAAATAAAACAATCTGTAATGCGTCCTAGTTCTCCGCCACTGGATGGGATTGGATACATCGGCTCAGTAGATGGTATCACACGCGGTAGGCTTAGATCTGTCTCAAATTCACAATGAGATAACGGAGACGTCATTACTCAACATTCTAGAAGGACTGAACTCTACGATGGTTACATTTCTAACGTTATATGGAATGTGTCGCGTACTGTGTGATTTGTCACTACCTCACTTTCCTGCAGGCTGCGACTACACAATGCAAAGCTGATCAGGGATCGCTGTCGGCAAACACTCACCTACCCAAACTCTGTTGTGGCAAAGGACTTAATAGATTGGCTGATTGAGCACAAGGAGGCTCCAGACCGAGAAACGGCTATTAACATCATGCAGAAGTTTGTAGATTCTAATGTCATCCATCATGGTGAGCTCTGGTGATCGAGGTGCCCCCTATGGGCATTAATAGAACTGCTAGACTAATTACTACGTTTTCTCCTATGTACAAGAATATAACTACTATAATACTGCCCCTATATACAAGAATATAATTACTATAATACTGCCCCCTATATACAAGAATATAACTACTATAATACTGACCATATATACAAGAATATAACTACTATAATACTGCCCCATAATACAAGAATATAACTACTATAATATCGACCCCTATATACAAGAATGTAACTACTATAATACTGCCCCCTATGTACAAGAATATAACTACTATAATACTGCTCCTATATACAAGAATATAACTACTATAATACTGCTCCCTATATACAAGAATATAACTACTATAATACTGCTCCCTATATACAAGAATATATCTACTATAATACTGCCCCTATATACAAGAATATAACTACTATAATATCGACCCCTATATACAAGAATGTAACTACTATAAGGGTATGTTCACACGGCCAAATTTCAGACGTATACGAGGCGTATTATGCCTCGTTTTACGTCTGAAAATATGGCTACAATACGTTGGCAAACATCTGCCCATTCATTTGAATGGGTTTGCCGACGTAGTGTGCAGACGACCTGTTATTTACGCGTCGTCGTTTGACAGCTGTCAAACGACGACCCGTAAATTTACTGCCTCGGCAAAGAAGTGCAGGGCACTTCTTTGCCACGTAATTTGAGCCGTTCATTTAAATCAATGAAGCACGGCTCAAGGTTTACGAGCGTCTCAGACGCCTCGTAAATTACGAGGAGGAGCTTTTACGTGTGAAACGAGGCAGCTGTTAACAGTCTGTCTTTTCACACGTAACTGCCTCTCAGCGTGTGAACATACCCTAATACTGCTCCCCTATATACAAGAATATAACTACTATAATACTCCTCCTATATACAAGAATATACATACTATAATACTGCCCCTATATACAAGAATATAACTACTATAATACTGCCCCCTATGTACAAGAATATAACTACTATAATACTGCCCCTATATACAAGAATAAAACTCCTTTGTGTCCCCCAGGAATAGGGGTCTGGATGTAATTGATTTCTCAGAACCACCCCCCCCCCCCCTCTCCTATACATATCCCACTGGCTTAAACTATAGTTACTTCTTTCCACAGTGTGCGATGAACATGACGTTTTTAAAGATGCCAAACTGTTCTACCGATTTCGCAATGATGATGGCACCTTATCCCCCACTAAGCAGATGAAGATAGTTGTCCGAAGCCAGCGGCTGTTTGAGACGTGAGTTAACTGGTGACGTTACAGGGGCTGTGCAGGATATGTCCAGGATGGCTGCCTTTATTTGTTTGTGTCTAGTGTGATCGCATAGCTGGCTCCTCCACGGAGGTTAATGAGGCTAAGCTGCAACGCCACAAACCATATTTGTCTAATCCAGGGCGTCCCCTCTGAGGGTATGTTCACACGCTTAGCAAAAAAAACTTCTGAATCTGTTTTCAAGGGAAAACTGCTCCTGATTTTTGCGGCGTTTTTATCTGGCCGTTTTTGGAGCGGTTTTCTAAAGTCAGCTATCGCTATATGCGCTTGCTCCGTTTCCCTGGCGACGAGTCCTGGGATTCGCGCATTCTCTGATGAGCGATGACGCCCGGCGGCGGCATTCTCACGTCCACACGGAAATAACGCTCATGCGCCGTTGTAACTAGCATTTGATTGGCCATGAACAGACCACATGACCAGCCTGGTCTTTGATTTAAACTGGGTACTGACAGGGAAATGGCACCCCTTGAAAAAGCTACATGCGAAACGCGCGTCGGGGCGCTACCTCACCCTCTGGGTCACGCTACTACTCCCTTAAGCATGGGTAAGTGTAGGGTCTGTCGGGTCTTATATACACTTACTGCACCTGTCACTTTCACTATGTGTAAGCTCCTATTTTGAGCGCTTTACCTCCCTGTTTTTTATCCTGACATATACCTATTTGTGTGGATACATCCCTGATCGGGATAGAACAACCCCGTGACTTCTCATGCTATATATATATATACTGTCTGTACATGTAAACATTGATCCAGATACAGACTTGTTTTAGATTCTCTATTTTCTGTTAATTTTCTATTTTTCCAAATCTGATAGTTATGGCCTCTGTTCCAATGGTATATACCAACTAGAGAAACGGCAGTTTTTTTTTTTTTCCATTGAAATAAATGGGCACGTTTGGACGTGTTCTGCTTCAGATTTTATTTTATTTTTTTCTCGTGTGTTTACGGTCCGAATATAGGCCGTGTGCACATACCCTAAAGCTGGGTTCACACGAGCACATTAACGTCCGTAATGGACGGACGTATTTCGGCCGGAAGTCCCGGACCAAACTAAGTGCAGGGAGCCGGGCTCCTAGCATCGTAGTTAAGTACGACACTAGGAGTCCTTGCCTCTCTGCAGGACAACTGTCCCGCACTGTAATCATGTTTTCAGTACGGGACAGTAGTTCCACGCAGAGGCAGGGACTTCTAGCATCGTACATAACTATGATGCTAGGAGCCCGGCTCCCTGCACGGAGTTCGGTCCGGGACTTCCGGCCAAAGTCCGTCCGTCCATTACGGACGTAACATGGTCGTGTGAATCCAGCCTAAGAGTCAGCCCCAATCTTCTTTTTGTCAATTTGAATTGTGCTGACAAGTGGGTAGATTCTGGATGCAATACTGCCCCCTGTATACAAGAATATAATTACTATAATACTGCCCCTATATACAAGAATATAACTACTATAATACTGCCCCCTATATACAAGAATATAACTACTATAATACTGCCCCTATATACAAGAATATAACTACTATAATACTGCCCCTATATACAAGAATATAACTACTATAATACTGCCCCTATATACAAGAATATAACTACTATAATACTGCTCCTATATACAAGAATATAACTACTATAATACTGCTCCTATATACAAGAATACTGCCCCCTATATACAAGAATATAACTACTATAATACTGCCCCTATATACAAGAATATAACTACTATAATACTGCCCCTATATACAAGAATATAACTACTATAATACTGCCCCTATATACAAGAATATAACTACTATAATACTGCCCCTATATACAAGAATATAACTACTATAATACTGCTCCCTATATACAAGAATATAACTACTATAATACTGCTCCTATATACAAGAATATAACTACTATAATACTGCCCCCTATATACAAGAATATAACTACTATAATACTGCCCCCTATATATAAGAATATAACTACTATAATACTGCTCCTATATACAAGAATATAACTACTATAATACTGCCCCCTATATACAAGAATATAACTACTATAATACTGCCCCTATATACAAGAATATAACTACTATAATACTGCTCCTATATACAAGAATATAACTACTATAATACTGCCTCCTATGTACAAGAATATAACTACTATAATACTGCTCCTATATACAAGAATATAACTGCTATAATACTGCCCCCTATATACAAGAATATAACTACTATAATACTGCTCCTATATACAAGAATATAATACTGCCTCCTATGTACAAGAATATAACACTGCCCCTATATACAAGAATATAATTACTATAATACTGCTCCTATATACAAGAATATAACTACTATAATACTGCCCCCTATATACAAGAATATAACTACTATAATACTGCTCCTATATACAAGAATATAACTACTATAATACTGCCCACTATATACAAGAATATAACTACTATAATACTGCCCCCTATATACAAGAATATAACTACTATAATACTGCTCCCTATATACAAGAATATAACTACTATAATACTGCTCCTATATACAAGAATATAATACTGCCTCCTATGTACAAGAATATAACTACTATAATACTGCCTCCTATGTACAAGAATATAACTACTATAATACTGCTCCCTATATACAAGAATATAACTACTATAATACTGCTCCTATATACAAGAATATAATACTGCCTCCTATGTACAAGAATATAACTACTATAATACTGACCCCTATGTACAAGAATATAACTACTATAATACTGCCTCCTATGTACAAGAATATAACTACTATAATACTGCCCCCTATATACAAGAATATAACTACTATAATACTGCCCCTATATACAAGAATATAACTACTATAATACTGCCTCCTATATACAAGAATATAACTACTATAATACTGCCTCCTATGTACAAGAATATAACTACTATAATACTGCCTCCTATGTACAAGAATATAACTACTATAATACTGCCTCCTATGTACAAGAATATAACTACTATAATACTGCTCCCTATATACAAGAATATAACTACTATAATACTGCCCCCTATGTACAAGAATATAACTACTATAATACTGCCCCCTATGTACAAGAATATAATTACTATAACACGTGGTGTTTCATATCTCATAGACCTTCCTGACCATCTAAGATCTTCTTTTTTCTCCCCTCTCTTCAATAAGGATGATCGCTGAAGAAGATTCGATCCTTAAAGTTCGGGAACACGGCTCTGAGCGATATAGAAGAAGTTTCTTGGGTTCGGAGATCTTGGATTGGCTGGTAAAACACGGTGAAGTTTCTTCTAGAAGAGATGGTGAAAAGTTGTGCCGCGCAATGCTGGAATGTGGGATCATCCAACATGGTATGGATTTTATAGAAGACGTACAAGTGTTTTTTGTTTTGTATTTTTAATATCTTTGCCTGAATTCCTCAACAGTCACTGCCTTCAGCTGCACTATATGGACAGAATTATTGGGACACCTACACATGACACCCTCAGGGGTTCTTATGACATCCCATTCTAAATCCATTGTTAATATTGGGTTGCCCCCCCCCCCCCTTGCAGTAAGACAGCTTCCACTCTTCTGGGGGCTTTCTACAAGATTTTGGGGTGTCTGAGTTTTTGTTCATTCACCCAGAAGAACATCTGTGAGGTCAGGCACTGATGTTGGGAGGGGTCATGGCTCATCATCGCCGTTCTAGTTCAGCCTTAGGAACGTTCAGGGCGTATACACTGCATCAAGTTGCGCAACATATCCGCTCGGAATGCCGACCGAAAACCCGCACCACACTGGTGCGTTTTTTCCGGAGTAAATTCTCCTGCATAATTAAAGAGGCTCTGTCACCAGATTTTGCAGCCCCTATCTGCTAATGCAGCAGATCGGCGCTGCAATGTAGATTACAGTAACGTTTTTATTTTTAAAAAACGAGCATTTTTGGCCAAGTTATGACCATTTTCGTATTTATGCAAATGAGGCTTGCAAAAGTACAACTGGGCGTGTTGAAAAGTAAAAGTACAACTGGGCGTGTATTATGTGCGTACATCGGGGCGTGTTTACTACTTTTACTAGCTGGGCGTTGTGTATAGAAGTGTCATCCACTTCTCTTCACAACGCCCAGCTTCTGGCAGTGCAGCACTGTGACGTCACTCACAGGTCCTGCATCGTGTCGGCACCAGAAGCTACAGATGATTCTGCAGCAGCATCGGCGTTTGCAGGTAAATCGATGTAGCTACTTACCTGCAAATGCTGATGCTGCTGCAGAATCAAGTGTAGCCTCTGGTGCCGACACGATGCAGGACCTGTGAGTGACGTCACAGTGCTGCACTGCCAGAAGCTGGGCGTTGTGAAGAGAAGTGGATGACACTTCTATACACAACGCCCAGCTAGTAATAGTAGTAAACACGCCCCGATGTACGCACATAATACACGCCCAGTTGTACTTTTACTTTTCAACACGCCCAGTTGTACTTTTGCAAGCCTCATTTGCATAAATACGAAAATGGTCATAACTTGGCCAAAAATGCTCGTTTTTTAAAAATAAAAACGTTACTGTAATCTACATTGCAGCGCCGATCTGCTGCAATAGCAGATAGGGGTTGCAAAATCTGGTGACAGAGCCTCTTTAAGCGCAGGTAATTGGGTAACTTTACGTGGTCTGCACTTGCTCTTCGGCGCCCCCCCCCTGCTCAGCCTTGAAGTGCAGACCACGTAAAGTTAGAGTTGCTGCGGTTCCTTCCACTTTACAATAATATCACTTACAGCTGCAGGTGGAATATTTGGGGGGGGGGGGGGGGAGACGTCTCCGTCTCCGAAACTGACTTGTTACAACGGTGACGTCCTATTACAGGGCCACATACCATAAAACCATTGCCTCCTCCATTGCTTAAATTGGTTGTCCAAGAGTAGAAACACATGGCGGCTTTCTTCCAAATATCAGCTCCACACCTGTCCATGGTGTTTGATACTACAGCTCCGATCCATTGAAGTGAATGGGGCTGAGCTGCATTATCCGAGACAGCCTGTAGACAGGCGTGGCGCTGTTCTTGTAAAAAAAAAAAAAAGCAGCCATTTTTTTTTCTTATCCTGGACAAACCCTTTAAGCCATACTTTCCCAGACTCCAGAACGGCAAATGACTGATCCGTCTCCTCTTCCCATATATTGACTTGTGTAGGAAAGATGTGGGTCGTTATTGATGGGTGTATTGCTTGGCACCCAGCTTTCCTAGGAACAAGTTACTTCCGGTCTGATACCCCCGTTTTTCTTCTCTCGACAGTGGCCGAACTACATCACTTTTCCGACTCCGATTTGCTCTTTCAGTTCACTATAAATTTCCGACGTAGAAGAAAACTGATAGAAGTCCTGAACGATCCCTCTACCTCCATAGACCGCAGACAAGACTCTCCGGACAGTCCGTTCTGCCTGCGCAAACTGAGCTCCGAGCTTCCCAACTGCAGCTTTGTGTGTGGTAAGAGGATAATTCAGGGCACGATCTTAAAGGAACAGTCCATATAAAACTGATATTTTGTGTTATGCCTTAGTGGGTGGGGCATGACACAAGGATCCAATCAACAACTGAGCTTATCCTTGTCTTGCCGGCCCCTCAAGCGATACGCTGCCTCATGCCCAATGCATCTGTTTTGCCCAGAAGGTTCCTGGAGGTTAGAATTTCTCTTAATGAGACTTGTAGTTCGTCTTTCCAGCAATTCCCAAAAGGCAGAACCTTGATAAAAACTTTTTGCACTGGTGAATACTTAATCTCTAATTTTTAGGATTCATTGACCGGACACCTGCCGCTCTCCAACAGTTGTCAAAGTACAACTCCCAGCAAGTCCAAAATCTGAGCATGTTGGGAGTTCTACTCTACAGGCTGGGGACCACCAGCTTGATATATCCAGTGGTTTAGTATTTGCTTTTGTTTTTATAGAACTGTGTAAGGTTTTTGTTAAAGACTTGGCCACCAGGTGGCAGCAAAGCTCATTGACGTCAATAGATTATTATGATCAATTTCCTTTTTTTTTATATTTTGCCTTTTTAATTTTTATGATTTAAGTTTTTTGCATTAAATTCTTTAAAATGTCTTTCCTTTGCAGCCAATGACCCAAATCCTGCACCGCCAACATTTGTAAAGAGAAGCAGCGCTGGAGGCCTGGGGTCTGGTGCTGGTTACAACTACCCTGCGGTCACCAAGCCGGCAATGACGCCCCCTTCAGGTACTTTAGCTGCAGTTACAGTTCTATATTGTCTATGTATCCCCTACACCTGGTACAAGCAGCCATTACTGTGATGTGGGGGATCATTTTGAATGGCAAATGATCTCCGCATTTCCTACATTGTAGTTCTGAAAGCACCAGTGACTCTGGAGGAACTGCTGGCACCGGGGGCGCCGTACATCAGGAAGACCCTTAATGTGAGTATGGATGGCCTTCCTGTATTGTCTTAGGTGTCCTACATGCTGCTGCTCTTAAGATCTTCATAGTAAATTTTTCTCCAGACCTCCCTTTTATTCTGGTTTTATTTGAATATTCTACTCCAGTCACACCCAGAGCTGTATTCAAAGTTCTGCAAGTTGCCTTGTAAGCAGGGTGTAGTTTCATCTACGCTCTAACGTTGCAACCTCTCCTAATGGGTAACAAGTAGCATTTTGAATGCAGCTCTGGATGTGACTAGAGTATAAAATATAAGAAAAGTACATAATGGATTGTGGTCTGTGGACACATCTAAATCCTGTATAATGACAAGCGGTGTGAGGTCTGATGGTGCCCCTTACCACGTTTTCTAAAACGGCCGCATTTTTTTTAACAAACTTTTCTAAGGGTCCAGTACTATAGTTCAGAGAAACTCCTTTCCCTGAATACACTTGCAATTTCTGCCTTTTTTGCCTCCTAGGGGGCGTTCTGTAGATGGCTCCCATTAACCCGAATACAAATTGCCCTTTAGTATTTGGTAAAATGTTTAGAGGCCTGTGGTGAGGCAATAATGCCCACATACAGTACCCCTCCGAACCGGTTCTACAGTTGCTTGCGTGTAGTGGTAGGTGCACGTCAAGATGTGTTCGACTGAAGTTACTGGGATATTTGAGTGGTGGTACACAGAACTCGGGCCTGACTGACAGTGAACCCCCTTGCCCTTGAGCCCCATGACCTAAGTAGGTTCTCCATTTTCATACCAACAAAGTGGAAGGATAGTAGAAAATAACTTGTCTGGGAGCTGGCACATTAAGCTATGACCTGAATAAAGGGGCATAGGGCCGGCCGTCTTGTCAGGTCTTCACGGATTTCCGTAACTTGTCCTATGTGGCCAGGACTCCATTGAAGTCAATGAGTATCCAAGCTTTGTCATGGAAATCCACAATTGAGGGCCGGAGTAGAGTCGGCGGTGGTTTTGCCCTGTACCCAGAGCTGGCACGTTATCATTCGGGGCATAGGTTGGTGGGCTTAGTTGCCATTCCCAATGCTGCCTTCTGATAAGTCAGAACAAGAGATCTGGTGGTCCATTCGGACTTAAGGAGTAGGTGGCGGCACCACTGGACATACATTTTGGGAAGGGCTTGATCTACAAAGGGCTGGCCTTCCCTCTCTTCTTACACCTATGGAAGGATCTAGGAGATGGCCAACCCATGAATGGCCACCTCCTTGGCTCTTGGGATTTGTAGGTGAGAACTAAACCCAACCTTTATTCTCTTTCCAGATCATGGGTGATTCTGTGGGTTGGGGGTTTGTGGTCCGCGGGACGGGCCCATGTCACATTCAGGCTGTGGATCCTGGTGGACCAGCGGCTGCTGCTGGGATGAAGGTAAGGAGATGATCCACTGCTGGGTGGTCACCATACATGTGATTGAGATACTGTTATATTGTCCTCTCTCTCTCTGTCCAGATCCGCCAGTTTATCAAGACGGTAAATGGGGTCAATTGTCTCAAATTCCATTACCAGACCATCTACAAGCACGTTGTGGCCGGTCCTCGGGCCCTCATCCTGGAAATATTGGAGCCCATTGACTGACCTGATTTGTAGCTTCAGTTTCTTACCCTTTGTATTCACCATGTTTAGTGATCTTTGCTTTTAAGGGCAGCTATCCCTCTTGTAAGGAGCACTATTTTGGGATGGGGGAGGGTCTTTTTTGTGTAGAACCCCCCCCCCCCCCCCTCGTTGGTTTTCATTGATCTTAACTTAATTTCTATGTAAGTGACACAGTCCTACTGATTATGTTCTGTCATTCAAATGCTAATAAAACTATAACCTAAATTGGTGTCTGGATTGCATCGCCACCTGGTGGCAGGTATTGGAAGAAAAACTTTTTTTATTTTTTTTCTAAGTTAGGTATAATAAGTGAGCCGAGGTCATTCATGGGAGTGGTTCAGAGAAACTGCTGGAGATGAAAACTGTGTAGGAATGTGTGTGGGGGGGGGGGTTATTAGTTGTGGTAAAAGTAGAACCCCCCCCCCCCCCCTCTCTCTAGCTCGGATGCAACGACCTAAGTGTGTTCGGTCAAAATCTGGGAGTCATGTGAGGTTTTGAGAACATTCAAGAATCTTGGATAGTAAGATAGCTGGAAGATTCCTTTGAAAAAAGTTCATCCACTTTTTTATTAACTAACTCCACCCTAGAGGCTTCAGTGGCCACCAATGGTATAGAATTTGTTCATGAATGTTCCTCTTAGTCTGCAGTGTTTCACTCTTTAGAACAGCAGTTTGTGCTTCACAGCTGCTTTTTCCTAATCGGGACAGACTATAGTCGGCCATCTTGAAGTTATTCATCCAAGTCTTCTGGTCACCCGGTCACCTACCTGCACACAAGTATACACACTCTTGCCTTTTCTCTCCTTCATCCTCCGCTTCTCTTCATGTCTTTCAGTTTTGTGCATAGTCACTCCTGTCATTGGCCTATAAAGGGAGGCACCAGTGCACTGAGGTAGGAACGACCACATGATAACTATTCATTTCATTGGACAGTACATGGCACTCGGAGCGCAGCTCTGCAGGAAATGTTAAACCGGTAACTGGAAAAGCATTTAAAGGGGTTTTTACACTTGGTAAATAAAGCTCAAGTTATCCCATAATCGTCTATCACCTATATGCAGGATCGGTGATGCATATGTGATCGGTGGGGGGCCTGACAATTGGGAACCCCAACAATCACAAAAACGTGCTTAATTTCTATGGGGCTGCCAGGAACAGTAATGGAGCAGTGGCTGAGCATGCACTGTACCACTCAATTTCTATGGGGCTCCCAGGATCGGTAAGACAAGCTCGCTCAAGTGAGCCAGAACAGAGCTGCTGCAGAGGAAAAACTTTCAAGATCCCTGCTTGCTGTCAGTTTTTTTTTTTTTTTTTTTTGAACGGAGAGGCAGATTTATGAAGCTGTTCAAGATTTAGACAGCATAAACTCAGACCAGGCAGTCTGTAGGTTCACTAATCGTCTCAGTGGCACATGCTACGACTAATTTGGCATTATATGCCACGCTATCTATTTTTTTTTTTTTGTAAATTGGGCCACGCCCTTCCTTGCCTAAGCCACACCCCTTATGAACTTTTTTTTTTTTAAGTGTGTTTTGCGCATTTGTGTGATTTTTAAATTGGGCTCAAATCTAGTAGTTAATCTCCCTCAAAGTAACATGGAAGGATGCTGGACATATATACAGTGATCGAGCTTAATTTACAAATTACTGAACAGTCCCTTTTAACAGTCCTGAAATCTCCTTCTGATTCCTTGCAGCAGCCTCGTCCGATCAGGG
This sequence comes from Rhinoderma darwinii, assembly GCF_050947455.1. Lineage (NCBI taxonomy): Eukaryota > Metazoa > Chordata > Amphibia > Anura > Rhinodermatidae > Rhinoderma > Rhinoderma darwinii. The sequence continues at coordinate 8,992,387 of NC_134699.1, read as the reverse complement.
TAATGAACGGTAGAAGTTTGTCTCGTAGACGTCGTCTCGAAGATTATAACTTGGTATTGGTTGTAATGTTTGTTAACCAGTGTCCAGCGCAGTATAGTGACGTCTGCTCAACCCCAGTGTGATGCTGCAAAGCCGAGGTTGATATGATTCTTGCATCGTATCAATTCTCTTCCCACTCCTCCTCCCCGTAACCTCAACTGCATCCTTCAATAAATCCGATAAGTCTCTGTCCTACATGAGCGCAGACGATTCTGGTATTTCTTACTGATTTTATTTAACCCTCCTTTGCATGAAGCTTTTGTCATGGTCTCCAGTTTGAGGTCCTTAAAGCTTAATCCTTTTATCCTTTAACCTGTTAATGACCACCAATACGCCTTTTCACAGCAGCCAGTAATGGGCTTCATACCGATGCAGTAGCTGTTTCACGGCACTGCATCTAAATAGAGCAGGGAGACTATAAATATCCTCAGGTAGCTAAGGGTTGGGGGCATCCCTGCTCGAACATGTGAGATCGACTTCCGTATCGATCTGACGGGTTAATCTGGTGAGATGCGGCGCTCGATAGCGAGTGCCGCATTGGAGTGGTTTTGGAGAGCGCGAGGGAGCTTCTTCTGTCACCCCACCGGCAACCGGAGTAAGATCGCCGAGTGTCGGTGGTTCCTATGGCAGCTGGAGGCCTAATAAAGGCCCTCAGGTCTGCCACTAGTTATGCCTGCTAGGCAGTTTTACATGGACAGGCACTAATACACACTACAAAAGTATTGCAGTGTATTATAAAAGCGATCGGAGGAATAGTGCAGTCCCGTAGTGGGACTAGTAAAAAAATAAAAAATAAAAATAAAAAAAAGTTTCATAAAAAGTGGAAAAAAAACCCACTTTCACGTACAAAATGCTATATATATATATATATATATATATATATATAAATAAAAAAAAAATGTTAGTTATTTGATATTGCCATGTCCGGAACGACCCCGACTATGAAGCGATTACATTATTTAACCCGCACGGTGAACGCTGTAAAATAAGAAACAATGGAAAAATTGCGGTTTTCTGGGAATCCTGCCGTACAAAAAAAGTGATAAAAAGTCGCATCTACTCCAAAATGCTACTGATGAAAACTACAAGTCGTCCCGCAAAAAAAAAGCCCTCCTACAACTGCATCGGCGGAACAAACAAAAAAGTTACGGCTCTTCATATATGGAGACTCAAACAAATAATTTTTAAATTAAAAAGTGTTTTTACTGGGTAAAAGTAGTAAAACATACAAAATCTATACACATTTGGTATCGTTGCAATCGCAACAACCCGCTGAAAAGTTATTGTGTAATTTATATCACACGGTAAACGGCGTAAATTTAGTTTTTTCTTTTTTTTTTTTTTCTCTTTCCCGCCCCCCCCCCAAAAAAATGTATCAAATTCTATGTACCCCAAAATGGTGCTATTAAAAAAATAAAAATAATAAAAAAAGAATAAATACATTGTCCAGCAAAAAATAGCTCTTTGAATGTGATGATGGAAAAACGTAAAAAATAGCTTGGTCATTGGGGCCTAAAATAGGCTGGCCACTAAGGGGTTAAAGGTTCTACAACTTTCTCACAGACTGTCTTTCAATTCCTCACCAAGATCTCTGCTTTCTGTCCCTGAATAAGGATATTCTTATTTACATGATACTTCTCACAGCTGAGAGTTCGCTACACTTGTATCCAGTCTTGACAATCCTCTGTGGACTCCAGACTGATACATTGTAACCAGGATAAGAGGAACATTTGGGCTGATGTGTTTACCTCCTACAGAGGATTTTTGACTGGATACAAATGTAACAAACCCTCAGCTGTGAGAAGTATTAGGTTTTTGGCTTCTGGATGGAATCTGCCAAGTAGAAATTTTGGGAATGGTGAGGAATTGAAACACCTCAGAGCTCTTATTATACGATCATATATTTTTGTAAAACTGCTAAATCTGGTTTATTGTATAATGGCGGCCGTGTTGTCTGTCACCCAGCTTTCCCAGACGCAGATGAAACGAAGAGACCTCTGCAAACAACTTGAAAGAAGATTTATATTTTCGCGTCCATTTTCCTAATTTTAGGGGAAATAACTGAATAAATCTTCTTGATTTTCTGAAGTTTTCCTACCAGCTGGTGTGTGCAGTAGGAGTGGGATGTAGTGTCTGGGAGATGTTTCGGGGTTGGGCAGTGGGAGGTGTTGAGATATAATCTGTTATCTCTTCTGTATCCCACAGACAGTGATCTGGGACCCTCCTCATATCATGGAGTGACGGCTGGGACAGTAAGAAGACGCTGCGCTGGTGGGTATAATACACACTGATGTATAATAAAGGGTCAGTTTATAGCATGGGCAGGAGACCGCCACCAGCACCTGTAGGGGGCACTGGCTGTAATTGTATTGCGTATTTATGTGGGCACTGGATGGTACTATTGTGTAAGCACTCGGCATTATAGGAGTACTGTATGGAACAATTATGTGGGCACACTAGATAGCAGCACTGTGTGGGTACCCTAAGTCATTATTGTGTGGCACTATTATATGGGCATGCTGTATAGAAGCAGTAGGTGGGCACGCTGTATGGAAGCATTATGTGGGCACTATGGCACTATATGTAAGTACTGTGTTGCACCTTTATGTAGGCATTATATGATATTATATGAGCACTGTATGACAGTGTTATGTGATTGTTCTTTGCAGTATGTGGGCATGTATGGCACTATTAAGTGGGCACTGTACTAAAATATTATGTTATGGCAGCATTATGTGGGCACTATTTAGTTATTTAGGCAATTTATGGCAGGATTATGTAGGGGATTGTACATCTGCATTATTTGGGGCACTCTTGTGCTATTATGGGGGTACTCCTGTGTTATGTTGTCACTTTATGGCAGGGCTGTTTAGGCACTGTAGAGTAGCATTATGTGGGCACTATTGTGTTGGCAGTTTATGACAGAATTATGTAGGCACTGTACAGAAGCATTAAGTGGGCACTGTTGTGCTATTATGCGGGCACTGTTGTGCTATTATGCGGGCACTGTTGTGCTATTATGCGGGCACTGTTGTGCTATTATGCGGGCACTGTTGTGATATTACGCGGGCCCTTTATGGCCGGATTACGTAGACGCTATATTGGGGGTATTTCATCAGTGGATAGTACTTTTATTTGGAGATATTCTAGTAATGCTGTCCTCTGTCCCCAAACATGTGGCTGGCCCCCGTATTACCCAGGGCCCCTCCATTGTACATCCAAGTCCTGATTGCAGATCTCCCACAATCTTATTAACAATCTGTTACCAGTCGGGTTTGTGGCGGCCTGTACATCCTGAAGACGGCGGGTGACCGGCGGGTGACAGCCTCGATCATCACTGACCGCTTATCCATTCTCTGCTTGTAACGGGAGATTCTCTGATTTGATGTAACTGAAGCGTAATCGTTGTATAATGAGAGCAACTTTCTAAACTTTGTGCTCAAATTCCTCAAGATCTCTGCTTGCTGCCAGTGAACTGGAACATTCTCGTTTATTTTTAGAGACTAATCATGACTAACTGGTCCTGTTCCAGTGTCTCCGAAATGTCTTTTGCAACGAGACCGGAATTTGTCGATGTAAACATGGAATTTTCCATTCACTGACAGCAAACAGAAATCTTGACAATGCTGAGAAATTGAAACACAAAGTATATTAGAAAGTTGCAGAACTTTTCATTATACAGTGATTAGGATTCAGAAATGTTTGTGTTTGCCTCCTATCTATGGACTGTGAGGAGCAGCCTGCACCCCGGGCCAGACGCTGCCGGTGACCCCCAGTGGACGGTCCCAGCCCCTTCTATGTGAATTCCTTAATATAATTGGGATCTAGGTCCCAGACACAGCACCACTATTTACCTGACGCTCAAGGAACGAGCATTTAAAGGGGCAGTGTCATGAAGACAAACCTTTCAAATGTCCTATAACAACATATGTACCTTATAGAGGGGGGTCCCCCACTTTGGACCCCTTCTATTAGCACAGCATAAAGTAGGGGTATAGCTATGAGCCTACAAAGGTAACAGTCACACCCGGGCCCTTGAGTCTGGGGGCCCATAAGGTCCCTCTGTCACATATAAGGAGAACAGAACGGTCATAGGGGCATGATAGTTGGTGGCCCTATTACAAATGTTGCATCGGGGCAAGGAATATTTAAGTTGCCCACAATGAGCGCCTCTTGTGGTTGTGGACCCGGCCCGTCTGCAAATTCAATGTATGGCCAGACTCGCAGTTATCAGCTGAGAAATCTTGGTAAGGGGTTTTGCCCCCCCACTTTCCTAGCTTGCTGAAGTGATCTATACCATATTGCGGCATAAAAAGGCACGTTTGCCATTCAGGAGCCCGGGAAAGCTGCATATTGGAGCTATAGTAGTACCTATATTGGTTGTCCGTTGTATCTGTTCCTGGAAAGCTGGGTGGTGACCAATATAATATGTAAAGGCGGTGATATTAATGGCCACCCAGCTTTCCAGGAACAGATATAACTTAGAATAGCTGAATGGAGGATGACTCGGGGGGCTTCTAGGTGCAGGATATTGAGGAGGGGTCTCTTTACTGTGCGGTCTATGAATAGGAGATATTTCACCTGTCTCATTCCATCCGTCCTCAGATCGCTCACCATGACGCTCCACATTTCCCGTCTGTTCGTCTTCGCTGCCGTGTTCATCCGGGTTGTCAGAAGTCTCCAGAACTCAGGTAAGATGATGAGACTCCGGGGCAGGGAGCGCAGACACTGCCCCAGGCACGAGACCTACACCCACAATGACAACTCTCATCATCCGCCCTGGGAAGTCTTTCCATATTCTATTCAGCTGCATCTGTCTCCTCCACAAGTGACAGCCACTAATGGCAGCCATACAGTGCCCACAGGGGATGTCACCCAGCTTTCTTCTGATTCTGAGAGGTGTATTATAAATGTGTTATCCAGAGCTACAGTGTGCAACAGTCATAAAATGTATGTCTGACACTGTTATGGGGGCGGCTGTGGCTGTCACTGTTATGGGGGGCGGCTGTGGCTGTCGCTGTTATGGGGGGCGGCTGTGCCTGTCACTGTTATGGGGGGCCCTGTTGCTGTCACTGTTATGGGTGGGCCCTGTGGCTGTCACTGTTATTGGTGGGCCCTGTGGCTGTCACTGTTATGGGTGGGCCCTGTGGCTGTCACTGTTATGGGTGGGCCCTGTGGCTGTCACTGTTATGGGTGGGCCCTGTGGCTGTCACTGTTATGGGTGGGCCCTGTGGCTGTCACTGTTATGGAGGGTTCCTGTGGCTGTCACTGTTATGGGGGGCGGCTGTGGCTGTCACTGTTATGGGGGGCGGCTGTGGCTGTCACTGTTATGGGGGGCGGCTGTGGCTGTCACTGTTATGGGGGGCGGCTGTGGCTGTCACTGTTATGGGGGGCGGCTGTGGCTGTCACTGTTATGGGGGGCCCCTGTGGCTGTCACTGTTATGGGGGGCCCCTGTGGCTGTCACTGTTATGGGGGGCCCCTGTGGCTGTCACTGTTATGGGGGGCCCCTGTGGCTGTCACTGTTATGGGGGGCCCCTGTGGCTGTCACTGTTATGGGGGGCCCCTGTGGCTGTCACTGTTATGGGGGGCCCCTGTGGCTGTCACTGTTATGGGGGGCCCCTGTGGCTGTCACTTATTGGGGGCACTGTGGGCTGCCACGTTAATGGGGAGGGCATTGTGGGCTGTCACTGTTATGGTGGACCCCTGTGGCTGTCACTGTTATGGTGGACCCCTGTGGCTGTCACTGTTATGGGGAGGTCCCCTGTGGCTCTCACTGTTATGGTGGACCCCTGTGGCTGTCACTGTTATGGGGAGGTCCCCTGTGGCTCTCACTGTTTTGGGGTGGGGGCCGCTGTGGCTGTCACTGTTATGAGGGGCACTGTGGGCTGCCACTGTGGGGGGGGGGGGCATTGTGGGCTGCCACTGTAATGTGGAGGGCACTGTGGGCTGCGACTGTAATGGCGGGGGCACTGTGGGCTGCCACTGTAATGGGGCACTATGTATACTTGTCATCCCTCTCTCCCTTCTCCATAATTCTTGAGTTCCGTCCAATCCCACTGTTGAGTTGTTTTGGTTCTTTTTACCTCCATGTTCGGTCCGGTGCTGGACCGTCAGATGTTCTGGACTATCGGGGGTCATTTCTCCCCCTGGTTCCTGTGACTGTGGTGGTTCCGCTATAATGAATTTATCCCCCGCTCAGATTGTTTTAGTATTCATAGTGGTTTGTGAACACGTGGTTGCGCTATTCTTGCGTCTCGTTGACCGGCTGTTACTAGAGGACACGTCACGTACAATTTAGGGGAAAGTTTGTAGATGTCTAATTTTCAAGACAAAGTTATAAAATGTCTTTCCTTCCGAACGTTGTGATTTTCTCTGACCCCCGGTCACGGCTCTGCTACAATTAGCGTCCGACCGAACATTCCCTGACACATTTTTGGGCCGTGTCTGCAGTAACGGGTGTGAGGAGGGGGCCTAAGACCTGCGAATGTCACACTGTCTCCGACCTTTTAGACTGGGTAATGGCCCAGCTGGGAAACGGCAAGTGCCTAAGTGTGAGCTGGAGATAATGGCCGCCACTGTTCTGCACAGACAGGCCGCCCTTGTTCTCTGTTCTTTGTGGGCAAAGGGCGGAAATCCTAGAGATGGCATCGGATCTGCGTCTTATTTATGGAGCTTGTAAGGGGAAAAAATAAACTACAGAGGAGGGCGGTCAATATGTACCATTCAGGAATATGGGAAAGCTGGGTGACAACTTCTTTGGGGAGCCTTAATTTTATCCACATTCCATCCGCATTAGTTGTCACCCGATTCTCAGATGAGGATGACTCAAGGCCAGATATTTATTACTATGTTAGAGCAATTTCTCCACGTTGGACGGTCCCTTTTTATTGGAAGACTGCCCCGGAAATAAGCTGATCACAGGTTGTCCTACTACGTTCAACCCAGTGATCAGCTATGATCTGCAAGGGAAGTGTTTATTTCCCTGCAGCGCCACCACAGGAGAAATGATGCATTACATGTTGTCATCACTGATATTTTCTCTTAGTGCTTGGACGTGTTGAGTCCTCCAGAGTTGGAGACGCTCTTTGTAGATATTCTCCACTTGATGGAGGTCCTGAATTAGAGATGATTTATGAGGATGAACGGATGTCTCGCCTACAGTGGATGTTGGGGAGGTAGTTATCCTTCTATGGCCAGTTATAAGAGTGAAGAACATCCACCTAGATACCTCCAGGGTAGAATATTATAAAGTCGAAACCCCCAGGAGAGAGTGTAAGGAGGTGTGGATATCCGATACCATTGGTGCTACTCTACTGGGTGAACGTGGTCAGGGTTTCAGAACAATTCAACAAACGTTGCCTGTGACGTCTGTATGTCTTTGGCCACCCTACCCGTACCAAAACTCATAGTCTGCGCATATCACAAATCCTACTCTGCCCATACCATAATTCATAGTTTATCCATACTCCAATTCATAGTCTACCCATACCAGTACTGATACTCTACTCCTTACCACTACCCATAGTACAAATCTTACCACTACCCAATCTTACCACTACCCAATGTCTTATCAAACCCTGATTCATAGTCTATCCATATCACTGCCCATACTACTACCTATAGTCTACCTATGCCACTACCAACAGTCTACTCTACACCACTGCCTCCACCTCAACCCACACCACTGCCCATACCACTACCGAAAGTCTATGCATACCACTACTCTTACCTCTACCGAGACCCTACTCTTACCACTACCCAGACCCTACTCTTACCACTACCCAGACCCTACTCTTACCACTACCCAGACCCTACTCTTACCACTACCCAGACCCTACTCTTACCACTACCCAGACCCTACTCTTACCACTACCCAGACCCTACTCTTACCACTACCCAGACCCTACTCTTACCACTACCCAGACCCTACTCTTACCACTACCCAGACCCTACTCTTACCACTACCCAGACCCTACTCTTACCACTACCCAGACCCTACTCTTACCACTACCCAGACCCTACTCTTACCACTACCCAGACCCTACTCTTACCACTACCCAGACCCTACTCTTACCACTACCCATACCACTGCTGCCACCATGACCCACACCGCTTCCCATACCGCGACCCACACCACGACCCACGACCCACAGCCTGCGCTTACCGCGACCCATACCGCTGCCCATACTGCGACCCATACCGCTGCCCATACCGCGACCCACAGCCTGCGCTTACCGCGACCCACCATTGATCTTCACTTGTGATAGACTCCGGAATATTTTTTGCAAATCTTTTTGAATTTTCTAGGTAGTCCTAAAACCTCCAGAGTCAAACAGAGCTTCTTTACAGAAGTCATCATGACATTTATGAGCAAAGAAGGGTTACTCTCTTGCGGAACGGAAGATGTAGCTTTATGGGGACAATGAATTCCGTTTGTCTATGAAGATGGAAGGAAGAAGAGACGTCACCCCTCAGGCCAAAATCATAATGGATGCTCTGACTATTCATGTTTTACTCCCAGCGGCGGAGAAGGGGAGTGGTTATTCCCCGTCGCTACGTTTAGATGTAATATGAATTGTTCTGCACTTTGAAATGTGTTCGTAGACCCTGAAGCAGAGATGTCCCACCACCCAGCGCTCTGCCCGCCTGTCTTGTGCTGACCAAGCTTAAAGCTGTTAAACCTCATGGATGCGATGAGATTGGGCATAGTGCCTGTGGGCAGTGATAGTGCGGAGACCGTCCAGACTGGTAGTAAAATCACATCCAGATCAGTCTCCAAGACTCCTCCAGCCCTGGGTGAGATCTGTGCCATCATCTTCTTATAACATCCCTGACGCTTTCCACCCTGATAGAGCTGAGAGACTGATGGCACCAGACAAGCGCCGCTCATCTCCAACTCCTATCTGCAGACTCTCTACTTTCTCTACACTTCTTATTTTCCATCCTTGTTCTTCCATCCTGATAACTCTCTACTCAATCTACTTTCCTTTCTTCTCCCCTCTTCTATGTATCCCACCTGCTCTCCATCCTTTCTTTCTCTTTCTTTCTTTCTCTTTCTTTCTTTTTCTTTCTTTCTTTTTCTTTCTTTCTTTCTTTCTTTCTTTCTTTCTTTCTTTCTTTCTTTCTTTCTATCCCCAACTGTCTCTATCTTTCTCCCTTGTAATATTTCTCTCTTTGCCCCTCTTCTTCTTCTCCTCCTTTTTTCTTCTTTCTTCGCTCTATCCCTCTTTTTTTCTATATCTCTTGCCTCTCTTTGCTATATCTCTTCCCTTGCCTCTCTTCCCTTGCCTCTCTCTTCCCTTGCCTCTCCCTTCCCTTGCCTCTCCCTTCCCTTGCCTCTCCCTTCCCTTGCCTCTCCCTTCCCTTGCCTCTCCCTTCCCTTGCCTCTCCCTTCCCTTGCCTCTCCCTTCCCTTGCCTCTCCCTTCCCTTGCCTCTCCCTTCCCTTGCCTCTCCCTTCCCTTGCCTCTCCCTTCCCTTGCCTCTCCCTTCCCTTGCCTCTCCCTTCCCTTGCCTCTCTCTTCCCTTGCCTCTCCCTTCCCTTGCCTCTCTCTTCCCTTGCCTCTCTCTTCCCTTGCCTCTCTCTTCCCTTGCCTCTCTCTCTTCCCTTGCCTCTCTCCCTTCCCTTGCCTCTCCCTTCCCTTGCCTCTCTCCCTTCCCTTGCCTCTCTCCCTTCCCTTGCCTCTCTCCCTTCCCTTGCCTCTCCCTTCCCTTGCCTCTCCCTTCCCTTGCCTCTCTCTTCCCTTGCCTCTCTCTTCCCTTGCCTCTCCCTTCCCTTGCCTCTCCCTTCCCTCTCCTTCTATTCCCCTCTTTTCTCCCTTCTCCTCTTCTTCTAGGACTTTCCTTGGTTTCAGGTGCACTCTTCACGCCTCGCTCTGATGCTGTCACTGCCTCTTACTTCCACCTCAGTCCCCGGCAGCTGTCTTCAGGCGTCACAGTCCCAGCTGGAGAGAGTTCTGCGTGCAAGTGCCGGGACTGAGCTCACACACTAGAATCCAGACCTGCAGGCACATCCACATATAATACCTTCTATGAACTTTCTGAATTGCCTGGAAAGTGCAGATCATGGAGGGCCCAGCGCGCTTTTTAACCCTTCCCTTCTCAACTTTTAGGAAATTAGGGCAACATGATCCTTATTTTTATTACTTAACTTATTTGCCAATGGTGCGGTCCCTAATGAAACGGCAGCGAAATGTTATGTTAAGAAGGCAATAGCTGACTGCGACTCTGAACTCACTAAATGGATGAAATTCTTTTCATTTTGCATTTTGGTAATTGATTTATTATCTGCAGCGGAGGGAGGTGTCCTGCAAAGTGATGGTAGGAGAAATCTTAAAGGGGAGGCGTGAACAGAGGAAGGGGGGACCTTGAGCTGCAGTGTAAAGCACGGAGGAGTAGAGCAACAAAGCCTCTGTTGACTACCCAAAGACTCCAATAGACACTTCAGCTCAGCTGGAGTCATATCTGTAAACCCCAGACAACACTAAAGGCACCTGATTCCAGTTGAGTAGAACCCAAACGGCCTCCTGTTGCCACGTGACTCTAGCGCCACGTCACTGCCACTCGATTATTTAAGGGGTTGCCCGGTTTTGAAACATATTTGTGACCGTCCATATCAGCAAAAATCTAATGTGTATGGGGCTGCCTGACTGTCCCCTGATATATGGACATGATGGAATTTGGTAGACCCTATGCTTTATTCTCCCAGAGATAAGCGGCGCTAGGGGTGTCTGACTGCCGCTTATCCCCTTCAACCCAACAAACAGGAAGGCTCAGCCAGTGGATTTCAGTTATCGACGCAGATGGAGCTCCGAGCAGAGACAACTTAAAGGGCTTGTCTAGGATTGAAAAAAATTATACTTTTTTTCCACTCTATTAGGGGGTTCAGAGTTAATAGAGCGGGGTACCTGATTTAAAACCTCCACCAATTAGCAATAGCGCTTACAAAGAGTGTCTCCTGCTCTGGAGGACCCAGTATCTCCATACATTACACAAACCATGCATTGTTTTCAATAGGCACGGTGTAATTCTTGATTTCACCTGTGGTGGTGCTATAGGTAAATAGATCTGGTTGGCCCAAAGATTACAGCTGATCGATCACTGGGGGGGTCTCAGCAGTATATGTTTGGGGGATCCTTCTAATATAAAGTAATTGTCCACCGCAGATCACCCACTTTAACTATTCGGTGATGGGTTTTTTTCCACATCCCCCTCTACTTTGATCTCACTTACCTCCTGTATATGAGTCATGTAATTGGTTTCGGAGACCAACGCACCTTCCCGGTCCCCATCTCTTTTCATTTTCAACACTTGCATTTCGCGATGCGGCGTCACTATGGTAACAGTGGTCCATTAACCAGGTGACCTCCATAATCGCTGACACTAGTGTATTTACCAAAGCCGCTGTCATTTCTCGCCTCCCTCCATCGTTCTATATGTGGCAGCTCCTGTGAGACGTTCTGCTGGTCAGTCACTGGAGAAGTGAATGGAAAACGTTGACAATCGGGTGACATTCCATCAGCGGATACATGCAGAGGCTAAGAAAACCTGTATAGACCTAATACATCTCACCGCTGAGGGTTTGTTACAATGTATCCGGTCCACACAAACCTCTGTTAGCTAAACACATTAAACAGGGCCGGTTATAGGAAGGGTTAAATGCACAAGAGCCCCCAGCCTCCTAATTCTCTCAAGTGCTCCTCAGATACTTTCAGCAGCAAGACTTAAAGGGCATGTCCAGGATTAGAAAAAGGGACTTTTTTTTTTTTCCAGAAACAGCGCCACTTTTGTCCATAGGCTGTGTCTGGTATTGCAGCTTGGAAAAAAATCCTGGACAACCCCTATAAGTTGTCTTTGCTTGGTGCTCCACCTGCGCTGATAACTATGAATCCACTGGCTGAGCCTTCTTGTTTGTTGGGTTGAAGGGGATAAGCTGCTATCATACACCTCTAGCGCCGCTTGTCTCTGGGAGAATAAAGGCTCGGGTTTGTTAAAGTCCAACATGTCCATATATCAGGGGACAGTCGGGCGGCCCCATACACTTTGGATTTTCTGCGGATCCTGTCGGTCACATTTGCTAACAACTATCTTATGTATATAGCCACACATACTGTCACTGGGAGGGGCCCCTATTTAATTTTTGCCCCGGGGCCTCCTCCCACCTCAATTCTACTCTGCACATCAGCAGCACAATTCTTTTTCCTGTCCTGATAGTTTGCTACAATGTATCAGTGCAAGTAAAATGTATCAGTCTGGAGTCCACAGAGGATTGTCTAGAATGGATACAACTGTAACAAACCATCTGCTGTGAGAAGTATTAGGTCTGTACCGGATTTCCTGCCTCTCAAATGCAAACAAGAAAGTTCCCATTCACTGACCGCAAACACAAATCTTGAAAATGGTGAGGAAGTTCATCTTGATCAGTATGAACAACATATTCATCTATAACAGTCCTTGAACCAGAAGAGCTTGCGCTCTAATTTTTCTGGCACGTGTGCCTTGTGGGCTGGGGACAGGTCTGGTATAAATGTTTAGTGGAAAATAAGGTTGTCCAGGATTAGGAAAACATGGCTGTGTTCTTCCAAACACAGCGCCACACCTTGTCCGCAGGTTGTGTGTGGTATTGTAGCCATTACTTCAATGGAGCTGAGCTGCAATACCAGACACAACCCATGGACAGGTGTGGCGCTGTTTTTGAAAGAAACCCCTTTAAGAGCCATGGAAGATATTGTACCCATCACCCAGATAACACCATCTCGTTTATTTATATAAGTTTTAATTTTTCTCATTAATATGTCATCCACGGTGGTTACATTTGCCAATTTTATGCCAGTTACAGCCAATTATGTTGCTCGGCTAATGGTAATTGAAACTGATTATTCCGTTTTATAATACAAATTGCGATAAAAGTTCCGTCTCCTCAAAATAGAGCCATTAGGTTTCCAATGTGTTGGATTTTGCATTCATTAAAGTCTTAACCAGGAGGAAACTTTGTCATTGAGAACATTTCCTGCGACGGCTGCGATATATAGTCTCTGCATACAACGTGTGGCCGTTTACCAGTCCGTATAGTATATGTGTCCTTAAAGGCGCTGTCTGCTCTAGGAAACCCTTTTTAAAATGTGCTTTTTGGGTTTTCTGAGATAACAGAGGGAGGGGGGGGGGGGGTCCTCTGTTCAGGACCTTCATCTCTTAACCCAGAGTGGCTACAAAGAGGGTGTCTCCCTCTGGAGGACCTGGTGTGTCCATGCATTACACAGACAGCCCATTGATTTCTATGGGCACCATGTAATGCTCAATGTCTCCAGTGGTGGCACTGCAGGGAAATGTAACATTTGCTGTCCTGTTTACCCATAGATCGCAGATGATTGCTGGGGGTCCAAGCATCAGAACTACCTGTGATCAGCTTCTCATATAGGGACCCTTCCACGCTGGACCATCTCTTTACTTTTTATTATGTATCTAGAGGGAATATTCTAGATAGACCATGAAGGTAACAGCAGTAAATGTCGATCTACTGTATAGTCTGATGAACATTTTCTTTAACACTATAAAAACTGTTCTATTGATGGGGACAATGACCATGATGGAAGCAGGTGAGAAGTTGACAATGTATCTTTTGTAAGATACAATTCTGTAATATCACAAAGAGAATGTTACACTGTTGATCCGTTTTAAAAGACTTCTCCACATTGTCTTTTTGTTAGACTGATCCCTTGACAAGCTGATCACCGGTGCTCCTGCTGCTTGATCCCCAGCGATCAGCTATAATCTATGGGGGAAGCGGTTAGCAAGCGTTTAATTCCCCTACAGTGCCACCACTGGGGAAATGAAGTATTACATGGTTACCATCACAATCTAGTAAGGGTTGGGTCCTCCAATAAGAGAGATGCTCTTTGTAGCCTTTCTCCTCTCTGGCTGATAAATAAAGGGTCCCTCTCAGTTAACTCAATATTGCCCAATGCTGTCTTGTAAAATGGCGTTTCCAAACGATGAACTGATTTAGTAATACATCATCCTTCGTGAACATAATTGGGGGGCGTAAAAGCGAATGAAGTTTGGTTAAATCCGTTTTGAAGTTGACTTTTCCTTAGCAAATCCTCATCGAGAGAAAAAAAAAAAAAGGAAACAAAAAAAAAAGAGCGAAGTTTGGGTTGTAAGTGCAATTTTAAGAATGGCCACTAGGTGTCACAATGACATAAATCTCACTTCTTGGTAGAAAACGGTGTTCTTCTCATGGACTCCCATTTGGGGGCTCGCGGGCCATGAGTGTATATGTATATATAATATATGTAACGAACATCCTCATCCAAATTGATATTTTTCCTACCCACAATTGTTAATAAACTCGAGTAATGATCAGCCATGTCTCATCTCATGATTGTGTTCACACCTCTTTTTCCGAAGTCTCCTCGGTGGTTGACGTTGATCTTCTGGAATACACAAAATATATAACTATATTGATACAGTTTCCTTTTTCTATTGTCTACAGTATTTTAATGGGTTTCCCACTTTGAACAATCCCTTTTTGTTAAAACGGTCCTCGAACTATAAACTGGTCACATGGCATTTTGCTGCTAAGAACACCAGCTGTAATCTGAGGCCACAGGTGTTTGACTTCTCTGCAGCACCACCGCAGGAGAAATGAAGCATTACACATTTATCATTGAAATCAATGGATCGTCCTTGTAATTCACAGACCTGTTTGGTCCTCCAGAGAGAGTTAATAGACTGAGGTCCCCTGTTCAACACACAATTTCAGACAACCCCTTTAAGGTCCAGTCCATGTTCAGACCCTTCTTATTCCCTTTTTTTTTTTTTTAAGGCTCAGGACGATTGAGATTATCCGTTCTTGCTGAGGACAGGCTACAAATGAAATGGAGGGAGGCAGAAGGACTCCGCAATGGATACAAGGTTCTAGTTAAACCGCTGACAGGTGAGATTAAGAAGACTGATGGGATCCGAACCTTTCATCGTTTACAACTAACAAGACCAGGACCTTGTGTTTTATTTCAGGAGACCCAGAGCAGGAGGTAATGCTGAAAACTAAGACCCCCAAAGTGACAGTAGGCGGCTTGGACCCTGGGAAGGAATATGTTCTCCAGATACATGTGATCCAGGGGGAGAACGACACTCTAATAGCCAAAAAGAGATTTATTAGTGAGTAGTCCATGAGGACATCTATGTTTATAACTGAAGTCTGGTCTACGTCTATTACTGATCAGGTCTCTCTGTCCATTATATGAGCGTAGTAGACGACCTGAAAGCTCAAGTCAAGAATGAGAAGAAGAAACCAGAAGTAACTCCAACACTAAGGACCGCTGCGATAGAACCTACTCCACCTGTAGAGAGCAGCACAACGGAGACAGGTCTGAAGGGGCGGAGGTCAAACAATAGGTTTCTTCTGTTAATTCCCTTCTTCTCTCCTCTCCCCTTATTTTCCCTCTGTTCTCCCTCCTTTTCTTTCTTTCTTTCTTTATTTTTTTCCTTCTCTTTCCTCTATTTCTTTTTTTCTTTTTCTTTTTCTCCACCTTTTTTTCTTCTATTTTTTTATTTTTTTTCCTTCTCTCTTTTTTTATTTTTCTTCCCCCTTTTTTTCTTCGTCTTTTTCTTATCTTTTTTTTCCTCTTCTTTTTTTCTTCTTTTTTTTCTTTTTTTTCTCCTTCTTCTCTCTTTTTTCTTCTCCTCCTTCTCCTCCTCCTCCTTCTTCTTTTTTTTCTTTTTCTTCTCTCTTTTTTCTTCTTTTCTTCTTTTTTCTTCTTTTCTCCTTCATCTTCTCCTTCTTCTCCTTCTTTTTCTTCTTCTTCTTCTTCTCCTCCTCCTTTTTTTTCTTCAATTCTTCGCCGTTGTTCTTTTCATTTTTCTTTCTCATTCATACATACTTGTCTCCCCTTCCTTCGCTTCCCTCTGTCCCACACTAACTTAAGACATCCTGTGGTTTAAATTCTATAGATGCGTTGTCAAGGCCAAATTAAATGTCTCAGAATGTGTAAAGAAAGCCGAACTTTTTTGTTATAGAAAGGGCAACGGAGAATGATCAGCCTGTCACCCTCAGTACCAAACTGCAGGGGTCTGATGTAAAGAGATCTAGCCCTCAAAATGCCACCATAGCTCCTAAACCTACTCAGAAGATTTCCTCCAAGATGGAAAGAGATGTTCCTGCAACTTCTGGTACCCCACGAAGAGGTGATAAAAGTCCCACACTGCCCAACAGTCAATCAAAAAATAGTGCCACACCTGTCCACAGGTTGTGTGTGGTATTACAGCTCAACCCTATTCACTTCAATGGAGCTCAGCTGCAATACCACACACAACCTGTGAACCTTTGTGGTGCTGATTCTCTCTTTTGAATCAATTATTCTCTTATTTCTCATCAGGATCTATTCACCAGTGCGACACAGCACTCGAGTGGGACATCATTTTACTTGTGGACAGTTCTTGGAGTGTAGGACGCACTAACTTCAGGCTTGTGAAAAACTTCCTCTGGGGCATACTCAGCCCCCTCCACATTTCCCGGGACAAGATTCGCGTTGGTACTGTGTCTATTATGCGGCCCTAGGAGTCCAATGACTTAACTAGCATTACATTTTCTATTGCTATAGTTATGGACTATACAGAAACAATAGAAGGTTTAGGAGAAACGGGGGAATATTATAAGTGTAAAAAGAAAACGTAGTCACTGAAGATTGCCGTAAAAAAGATGCTAAAGAGAAAGGATAAGACGGCTGTTAGGAAGAGTAGAGGACTAAGGTGGTGGAAAGGGAGATAGAGATGGGACATGACCTGAGAGATAAAAGGAGACCATAGGGATTCTTGGATTGAGGAAGAAAATACGAGAGCTAAAAGGGACATAACATTGATAAATTGGAGCGTAGATAGGAGGAGAAGGAATCGGGGTGTTGGGAAAGGAGCTGGTGAGAAACAAAGCTGCTCAATGAACCAAACAAATATAACGGCTTTGGAAGGTGAAATGTATAGTCAGTGGTTATGTAGTCAAAAAAAATCATAGAAGAAAAATAATAAAGGAGGGAGAGAAGAAGAAAAACAACTGACCCTGGTATACCCTCCATAGTCAGAATAACGCACCTACTCAAGGGACGACGCCAACCTGTACCCTAGATACCCTATTAATGGCCTAGCCAATTCTTTATAGTGGATATCCGGTACAGAGCGACCTAGAGAGGCAAGTAGAGAAAGCAAATATGTGCAAGAACTTCAAACTGTGCACAACAATGGGTAGGCACAAATGAAGAAAAAATTTAAAATTATACCCAAAAGATCCACTCATACAAAAACATACCACATGCCCTCTCATCATGGTCTGTAATGAGGGATCCAGGACTGATCTAGTCTGGAGAGCTTCCCTGTGAATTGATGGGGTATCTAGCGTACAAGACAATGGAAGTGAACAAATATTGTTGTATCCAGAACTCTGATAAAAATTATGGTTTTATTCGGTCATTTTAAAAACAGAACAATTAAAATGAAAATCCCGGGACCATGCTTACGCGTTTCGAACCATGATTAAGAACCCCCAGAGATTTGAAACGCGTAAGCGTGGTCCCGGGATTTTCATTTTAATTGTTCTGTTTTTAAAATGACCGAATAAAACCATAATTTTTATCAGAGCGCTGCATACAACAATTTTTTGTCCACTTCCATTGTCTTGTATATCTGCTGTCGATTATTCTGGGAGTATCTACAAGCACCTGAAACATCTAGACGTGGAACCAACTAACGCTGGAAATAACGCAGTGGAAACGCGGTGAGCGAACCTTGAGTAGGGGCGTTACTCCCACTATGAAAGGTGACCTGATAGGGTGTACCAGGGTCAGTTGTTTTTCTTGTTCTCTCAACTCAAAAAATATAAAAACCCTCTCCCCTCACCCTTATTATTTTTTTTCATTATTATTTGGTGGGATAATAATTTTTCCTTTTTTTTTTATCCCAATATATTAATTAAAGGTTACGTTTTACTGTATCATTCTATTGATCAGCAGTTTTTCTTGTGATTTTCTCTTTTGAGAAACAAAGCGCAAGACATGGGTGTACCTATAGGGGGCACAGACGTTGCAGCTGCAACTGGTCACCAGAGCCTGAGGGGGGGGGGGGGGGGGGAGAACGTGGATTCCTATACCACACAAGAAAGATCTGTAAAGTCGAGAATAGTAGATGGAGAATGAAGGGGGGAAAGGGAAATGAAACAAAAAGAAGGGGTGGGAAATTTTTGAAAATGGAAAGTGACTGAATAATGGAATAGAGGAATATTCCATAGAGATCCAGGGGCAGACAAAAACATCAGAGGCCCCCTGAGCCAGAACATATATTATACAGTATGTGGCTTATTGTTTACATCCACAGATTTAGAAATCTGGACAGTAACCAATGTTGGACATATATTTGTCATCTCTATCTTTAGGTCTTTCTCAATACAGCAGAGAGCCACAGACTGAGTGGGACCTGAACACATATTCTCATAAAGCTGAAGTCCTAGACGCTGTAAAGAGAGTGAAATACAAAGGAGGGAACACGTTTACTGGTATGCAATGGGGTGACTTAGTCCTTGGAGTGATTTCATGGTCTCTCACCATTATAACATATATGCTTGGTGCATGACTAGGTATGGCACTCATCCATGTCTTGGAGGAAAATCTCAGGGCGGCCTCGGGGGCCCGACCCCTGGCAAGGAAAGTGTTAATCCTTTTGACAGATGGGAAGTCACAAGATGATGCAATTGTGGTTTCCAAAAGTCTCAAACAATCGGGAATATACATATTTGCCATTGGTAAGGATGCAGAGGGGCTAATTGACCCTTTGTCAATGTGGTGACCTATTCTCTTGATTTGTGGGCTTCCATATTACTTACGGGGTCTTTTTGGATTTCCAGGGGTTAAGAATGCAGATGAGTCTGAGCTGAGAGAAATCGCATCAGAACCAACGGAGCTGACACTTCACATGGTACCCGACTTCCCAATGCTTAGCTCCTTGGTGGGAGATGTTTCTCGAGCCCTCTGCATGAGACTGAAGGAGAGGAGGAGGGAAGCAGATCTTGGTGAGATGTCTGGGATATCACTAGTCCTTGGTACTATTCTTAGCTCGGGCTTCTCAGTTATACTAATGTTTCTCATACAGGGTCCTGGAACGTAGTGGGACCAGGTTCAGTTGACCCTCATCCCAGCCCTACGCATCTAGTGGTCTCAGATGTAACATCTAAGACTATGCGGGTCTCCTGGACTCCTCCTCAACAACCTGTCAAGAAGTACCGAATAGTTTACTATCCATCACGAGGAGGGACCCCTCAGGAGGTGTGAACCCTCATTCTGTAATATGACTCTTTTTGACTACAATAACCATCTAGTCTTCCATATGTCAACATTTTTGGGTTTTGTTTGGTTTTGCTTCGGACGTCTAACCTCACACCTTCCTCTTCACCACCTGCAATGAGTTTCTTCCCATTCCAGTCATTGTCTCTTGTCTTTTTCTTATATAATATTCATTACCCATTGCTCCACGTTTCTCATAACTTTTTTTTTTTTTTGCGTGACTCGACATCCATTTATTCCCTATGAATAGGTCCATTTATTGTCTTTTCTCTTTACCAAGCGTTGTCCTACACTGTACTTCTCTCCAAAAAATTTCACCCATCACTTGGGGTCTACACTATACATTCCTTCTCTGCCCTTACTCTACCTGACTATTTCCCCTTTCACCCGATCATTTATTTACAGGTCGTATTAGATGGAGACTCTTCCTCTGCTGTTCTGGTGAACTTGACATCTCGTACGGACTACCTAGTGTCCGTGTTTCCCATCTACGTCAGCGGTGTCGGTGCTGGACTCCGCGGAATCACCTCAACCTGTGAGTTTCTATAAAATGAAATACCTGCAGTATTGGATTTTCTTATTATTTTGGTTGTTCTAGAGCCTGAAACTTTACTATTTCAGTTTTTCTATTCTTCCTGTTCACTATGTGGGAGGGACCTTAAACAAGTCTGTGCGGTAGGCAGAGGCAGTCTGTTGTACAGCAGATAGAACTTCCTGTGACCAATACGTATATCCAAAAGGTCACCCAGACTCATGCAAATATAATATATGTATATGCAATTACTGCACTGGCATACGGCTTTCGATCGGTGCAATGTGTAATATCCCATTTAGCTTTGTAATATCTCCTATGTTATCCCTTCCAGTACCACTGACAGCTCCTCGTGCTCTTGCTGTGGATCAAGTGACAGACTCATCCATGCAGTTCCACTGGCAGCCATCGGAGGGAGCCATGCACTACCTAGTGACCTTCTCAGCAGAGACTGATCAGGGTTTGGAGGTGACGGAGGTAATGCTGCTTCCGCTGTGTCCCCGTAGAGTTTGACTGAACCTGTTTTAAAACAAATCTTTGCATTGCAGAATAAGGTGGAGGACACCAAGTTCTTCGTATCTGGGTTATGGCCTAGAACCCTGCATAGTGTGACTGTGGTGGCCGTGTCCGGGGACGAGTCCAGTGACCCTGTCACAATTCAGCAAAGAACAGGTACGTTCTAGTAGTTCAATGTAAAATCCCTGACATTGATAATGATAACATTGACGTCACTAGGATCAGTGTGCAGACCCCTCGGTAAGACATGTGGAGAGTTATTTTTGGGAGCGAATGTTGGAGGGGAGTATTGCCATAATACTAGTCAAATAAAAGTGGCATATGGTACCAAATAACAGTATCATACATGATTGGTCCATACAGTGCCTACATAATAGTGTCATACAGTGCCTACATAATAGTGTCATACAGTGCCTACATAAGTGTCATACAGTGCCTACATAAGTGTCATACAGTGCCTACATAAGTGTCATACAGTGCCTACATAAGTGTCATACAGTGCCTACATAAGTGTCATACAGTGCCTACATAAGTGTCATACAGTGCCTACATAAGTGTCATACAGTGCCTACATAAGTGTCATACAGTGCCTAAATAAGTGTCATACGGGGCCTACATAATAGGGTCATACAGTGCCTACATAATAGGGTCATGCAGTGCCTACGTAATAGGGTCATGCAGGGCCTACGTAATAGTGTCATGCAGTGCCTACGTAATAGTGTCATGCAGTGCCTACGTAATAGTGTCATGCAGTGCCTACGTAATAGTGTCATGCAGTGCCTACGTAATAGTGTCATGCAGTGCCTACGTAATAGTGTCATGCAGTGCCTACGTAATAGTGTCATGCAGTGCCTACGTAATAGTGTCATGCAGTGCCTACGTAATAGTGTCATGCAGTGCCTACGTAATAGTGTCATGCAGTGCCTACGTAATAGTGTCATGCAGTGCCTACGTAATAGTGTCATGCAGTGCCTACGTAATAGTGTCATGCAGGGCCTACGTAATAGTGTCATGCAGGGCCTACGTAATAGTGTCATGCAGTGCCTACGTAAAAGTGTCATGCAGTGCCTACGTAAAAGTGTCATGCAGTGCCTACGTAATAGTGTCATGCAGTGCCTACGTAATAGTGTCATGCAGTGCCTACGTAAAAGTGTCATGCAGTGCCTACGTAATAGTGTCATGCAGTGCCTACGTAATAGTGTCATGCAGTGCCTACGTAATAGTGTCATGCAGTGCCTACGTAATAGTGTCATGCAGTGCCTACGTAATAGTGTCATGCAGTGCCTACGTAATAGTGTCATGCAGTGCCTACGTAATAGTGTCATCCAGGGCCTACGTAATAGTGTCATGCAGGGCCTACGTAATAGTGTCATGCAGGGCCTACGTAATAGTGTCATCCAGGGCCTACGTAATAGTGTCATCCAGGGCCTACGTAATAGTGTCATGCAGGGCCTACGTAATAGTGTCATGCAGGGCCTACGTAATAGTGTCATCCAGGGCCTACGTAATAGTGTCATGCAGTGCCTACGTAATAGTGTCATGCAGTGCCTACGTAAAAGTGTCATGCAGTGCCTACGTAATAGTGTCATGCAGTGCCTACGTAATAGTGTCATGCAGTGCCTACGTAATAGTGTCATGCAGTGCCTACGTAATAGTGTCATGCAGTGCCTACGTAATAGTGTCATGCAGTGCCTACGTAATAGTGTCATGCAGTGCCTACGTAATAGTGTCATGCAGGGCCTACGTAATAGTGTCATCCAGGGCCTACGTAATAGTGTCATGCAGTGCCTACGTAATAGTGTCATGCAGGGCCTACGTAATAGTGTCATGCAGGGCCTACATAATGCCTGCATAAGTGTCATATAGTGCCTACATTATAGTATTCAGGAGGAAAAGATCAGCACTTCTTGTGGAATTTGAAAAATATTATTTTTCAAATTCCACAAGGAGTGCTGATCTTTTCCTCCTGAATGCTGTTCCTATAGCGTGGAGATCGTTGTCTTCTTCGTGCACCTGGGAGGGTGAGCTGACATTTCTACTTTTATTTATTGCTACATTATAGTATCTCTATAATAATACCATACAGTGCCTACATAATAATGCCGTACAGTGCCTACATAAAGTGTCATATAGTGCCTACATAATATCTATACAATAATGCCATACAGTGCCTATATAATAATGCCATACAGTGCCTATATAGTAATGCCATACAGTGCCTATATAGTAATGCCATACAGTGCCTATATAGTAATGCCACAGTGTCTTGCATAATAGTGCTACATAGGGGCTACATAACAGTACCTATACGGTAATGCCATACAGTACCCAAAAATCTATGCCTTATATCACAGTCCGTGCAGTGACATAAGTGTAAGAGGTCTTGCCGGGAGGAAATTTAGAGCCGGACACCTATGTGACAACGTGTTTGGGGCCTCTGGTCAATTGCCCTTTGCCCCTATACTATGTTCCGGCCCTGGTTAGCATTGTAGTCGTATCCCCTGCACCTGAAATCAATAATAATCAGCGAAACCTTAATCATCCTACAGAACCTATACCCCGAAACCTAGACTTCACCAATGTCACACACAGCACGGCCACCGTGACCTGGGAGAAGATGCCCGATGACGGCCCAGTCCAGCGTGTCTCATATACCCCTCACAGAGACGGCGCCAATAAAGGAGAGGTAAGTGTGAAGTGTCAGCCTTGTGGTCCACATCTCCGTCTATCTCTCGCCTCTCACATTGCAGGAAACCGCTGGAGATGATGAGAGTGACACATCATCATCTCTGCTCAAAGGAGATTATATCAGGAGTCCCCGGGATCTAGTCACAGCTCATCCTCGGATAATTTAGAAGCATCGAGCCGTCATGCCATCGCTAACGGTGACACGGCTCATATTGTGATTCATGCTGCTCGGCAGATGACACGAGGGCTCGTCCCAGGTTCTCCGCTTCTAAATCCGGTACAGAATGTAACCCTTCGCTTCCAAGATGCTCATCATTAGAGATGAGCAAATTTCTCGAAATTAGTTTCGGGTCCAATTCTGTCCGAATAAATTTGCCGCGAATGGAAGTGCCCCGATTGCCCTGAAAACTTGTTTGTCCCCTCGTGGTAAGCTGATCACAAAAGGATCGCCGCTGGAATCTGTGTGGGAATCCGGCAGCAAGTGTTCAATTTCCCTACAATGCCCCCACAGGAGAAATTAAGTATTACACGGTTATTATTGAAATGAAAGTGCTGTCCATGTAATGCATGGATATGCTTGGCCCTTTGTGTACCCACTCTCTGTTCTGGCTAATGGATGAGGATCCTGAATGGGGGAACAAATGGGTTTTCCAAACCAGACAACCCCTTTAACCCTTCCCCGTCGCTGATCTGTAGATTTACGCCAAGAAAGTGTCTTTAAATATAACCCAGTGGCAATCGCAAGTATTTAACCCCTCAGATGCCGGAGTCAGATGTGACCACTGGCATCTGAGGGTTTTTTTACAGCCCCTTTTGCTTCGGGGCCGGTTACCGGCTCCGGCGTGGCGAGATTGCGACAGCCGGTGTATTCCGAGAACAGCTGGGGGCCTTGTGAACGATCCCAGCCCTGCTATAGGAAGATTGCCTGTGGCAGGTCTCAATAGCAATTCACTGATTTTACCATAGACTGTGATATTGCAATCTATTGCAATCTATGGCATAACCGATCTAATGATCGCAGGTTCAAGCCCCCTAGGGGGAGCTAAATAAAAGTTAAAATAAAGGAAAAAAAGTTTTTAAAATAATAAAAAGAATATAAAAAATTATAAAAATTCAAATCACCCCCCCCCCCCTTTCCCTAGATCACATATAAAATAAATGAACAATAATAAACATAAACACATTCGGTATCTCCACGTGCGAAAAATGCCCGAACTATAAAAATATTTATCTAATACGGGGAAAATCGTAGCGGGAAAAATGCTCAAAATGGCCGAATCGCAGTTTTTTTGCCACAAAAAATGTAATTAGAAGTGATTGAAATGCCCGACATTCCCCAAAATGGTATTAATAAAAACGAAATTTTTCCATGTACAAAAAGACGCCTTACACGGCTTTGTACACTGAAAGAAACCCGTAACTTTTTTAATTTTCTCACTTTTACCTTTTTTAAACCGGTTAGTGACCGCCAATACGCCTTTTCACGGCGCTGCATCAGAATAAAGCTGCGCCGCCGGGTGCAGGTAAGACTCCCTGTTCTCAGCTACCGGAGGTACCTGGGATCTTGGGGCAGTGCTGCTCGAGCAGGTGGATCAAAATCCGCCCGTTTAACCCCTTAGATGCGATGCTCAATAGTGATCGCCGCATCTAAGTGGCTTTGGTGAGAGGGAGGGAGCTCCCCTCTCACCCCACCAGCACCCAGCTATGAGATCGCGGGGTGCCACTGTCTTCTATAGCAGCCGGGGGCCTCTAGTGGACACGAACAGGCAGTAATAGTAAGTAAAAAGTAGGAAAACGTAAGAAATCTTTATAAATTTGGTATCATCGCTGAATAAAGTTATTATGTCACTTATACCACACGGTAAACGGCGTAAATTAAAGACGCAATAAAAATGTGGCGAAATATTTGTTTTTTTTCTATTACGCCCCCAAAAAAGTTAATAAAAGTTAATCAATAAATTACATGTACCCCAAAATGTTGCAATTAAAAAAAAAAAACTTGTCCCCCCCAAAAAAGTTACTAAAACATAACAAAAACGATCTAAATTTGGTATCACCACGATCGTACTGACCCGCAGAATAAAGATAACGTGTCATTTTCCCCGTACATTGAACACCGTAATAAAGAAACTCATAAGAATATGGAGGAACTGCTGTTTTTTCCAATTCCACCCCACTCGAAAAAAAAAATTCCAGCTTCCCAGTACATCGCGCATAATATTAAATAGTACCATCAGAAAGTACAACTTGTGCCGTAAAAATTAAGCCCTCGTATGGCTGCGTCAACGAACAAAAAAAAAAAGTTATGACTTTGTGAAGACTGGGAGGAAAAAACAAATTAGTCTGGTCCTGAAATGGTTAAAATATATTTTGTGCTACCTTGAACATGCAAATGAAATCTAAGGAGATGAGTGGCTGCCTGACGCCGCTTATCTTTGGGGAAACAATAGACTAATAGATGCCAGATGAGGCTCTGCCATCCCTATAGAAGTCTAATCGTTGGTGGACCCCACTACAAACCGATGTTTACTATCTATGGGCAGCGTGGCCCAAGCATTGGGGGCTCATCGTCCTCCCGACCTCATTACAAAACAGGATCATAAGAGGGTGGTGTATTGACTTCCAGGGGCTGTAATAGAAATAGACCAAATACTTCTCACAGCTGAGGGTTTGCTTCAATTGTATCCAGTCAATGATCATCATCTCTCTGCAGGTTGAAGTCTCCGATGGAAGTTCCTCCGTGACCTTGAAGTCGTTGACCTCACAGACTCTCTACGCTGTCACTGTCACTTTCCCACACAGAGGTCCAAAGACCTTGTCTATACTGACCGGGAACCTCACGACTTGTAAGTGACAGGAAATTACTCTCATGCCCATTCTGTTGCTGTGCGTTGGCACTGCCAGGGTCCCGGAGGAGTCGTGACCTTGACTGTCAAACAGCGGCCTGTCCTCGGGTTTGTCGGAGGGTGTTTACCATTTGCCGCCACATGCTCTTGTGTAGGGAAATGTTTTCACTCCTGACACATCGGTCAATTAGTTTTAATTACGGAGCTCCGGAATGTCATCACTAATGGCAGATCCATCGGGCACTGAGGGACAAATGCGAATTGCCCGCGAGGACAGACATATGGCTGAATGCGTCTGTATCGGCGGCTTTCTTGCAGTCCGAGCTTCATGATTTTCAGTACAGATGTATATTAATGTAATGTATTAATAATAATTAGCCTCCCCAAACCTGAAGTGGCTGATAACAGGGAACAGCTGAGTGCAGCGCTTTATACAAGCTGTGTGGGTTGTATATAGAGTGGCAGCATGTATACTCCACCGCCGCTCCATGCAAGCTTCTGCTCATTGTAACCGTGCAGGTAAGGAAAAACAGGGACGCAGGACCTACTGGCGGTCAGTGATATCATAAGTTATTAATGGGGTGATAAATATTTATGGTGACCGCCACCACTAGGGAGAGCTCACTGTGTACAGTGTTATTATGGAGTTCAATGTCTAAACAGTAGATAGTAAGCTCCCCCTAGTGGTGATGGCAGGAGGAACTTTGTCAATTAATTCTTTGTCTATGCTGGGGATTTGGTGCTCTGTTTTTAGAAAAAAACGGAACTCTGCCACCTATAACGGTATATTGTGAAATGAATCAGCACATTTTCCACTTGATATAGATATAATCTACGTAAAAAGTTAGAACTTTGTAAAATATTACTTATCCTGTATTGATCCCGAATTACATCCTGTATAATACTCCAGAGCTGCACTCACTATTCTGCTGGTGGAGTCACTGTGTACATACATTACATTACTTATCCTGTACTGATCCTGAGTTACAGCCTATATTATACTCCAGAGCTGCACTCACTATTCTGCTGGTGGAGTCACTGTGTACATACATTACATTACTTATCCTGTACTGATCCTGAGTTACATCCTGTATTATACTCCAGAGCTGCACTCACTATTCTGCTGGTGGAGTCACTGTGTACATACATTACTTATCCTGTACTGATCCTGAGTTACATCCTGTATTATACTCCAGAGCTGCACTCACTATTCTGCTGGTGCAGTCACTGTGTACATACATTACATTACTTATCTTGTACTGATCCTGAGTTACATCCTGTATTATGCCCCAGAGCTGCACTCACTATTCTGCTGGTGGAGTCACTGTGTACATACATTACATTACTTATCCTGTACTGATCCTGAGTTACATCCTGTATTATACTCCAGAGCTGTACTCACTATTCTGCTGGTGGAGTCACTGTGTAAATAAATTACATTACTTATCCTGTACTGACCCTGAGTTACATCCTGTATTATACTCCAGAGCTGCACTCACTATTCTGCTGGTGGAGTCACTGTGTACATACATTACATATCCTGTACTGATCCTGAGTTACATCCTGTATTATACTCCAGAGCTGCACTCACTATTCTGCTGGTGGAGTCACTGTGTACATACATTACATATCCTGTACTGATCCTGAGTTACATCCTGTATTATACTCCAGAGCTGCACTCACTATTCTGCTGGTTGTTATTGGAAACAGTCAACAAGCCTGTCAGACACACCCATAGCTGTTTATCTGAACTCTTATAATGGAGGGGTCAGTTAGTTTTTACTAAATTAAGTTACTGCCCAGTCCTCATATAAAGAAGTCACGTTCCAGAATGTCACACTATGAGAGTCTCACTATCGTGTGGAATAAGAGAAAAAATTCTGCGTGCTAAAAACTTGTATTTAGGGGTCAGATTCACTTTTGTAGCCCTTAGACCCCATTAGAACTGCAAAATCTGAACTGACTCTGGGTTCTCCGCTCCATACAATAACATTACGTGACAGTGTTGGGTGGCCACTGGCCAGACTACAAGATTTATCCTACTTTGGTGTGACCCCCCCCCCCCCTACCCCATTCCTCTTGAAGTGCCCTAGACCCATGCAGTCTCAGGCATATATGATTGGATCTAGACTTATGTATTGTGGATGTTGTTTTCTGCAGTAAAGGTTCTGCCCCCTACTGGTGTGAAGGTGGTCGATCTCTCTGGAGACAAGGCATCCGTATCATGGGATACAGGAGCGGATGATGTGGCTTCATATCTCATCAAGTGGATCCCACTGAGTGGCGGAAGACTAAACCAGGTAGGAAATGTTATCCAAACATTCCAAAATACTGTCCTAAACTAGAGGCATGCTGGTCATTATAGTCCTCCTTGTTTACCAGATGTCCACCGCTGGCAGAGAGCAGACAGCCGTCCTGTATGATATGGAGTATAGTACAGAATACCAGGTGTCAATATCCGCACGGTACAAGGATGGATCCCAGAGCGACGCGTCTTCTGTGCGCTACAGTACAGGTAAAATATTCTATTTATCTATCTATCTACAGGGCCTTGCCCCCATGCCTCATAAAAAGTATAATGCCCTATATAGTGCCCCCACACAGTATAATGCCCATTTAGTGACCCCCATACAGTATAATAATATATTATAACCCCTTCAAGGAACCAGTATTTTACCTCTAATTGTGCCCACACAGTATTCTACCCCCTAAGTGCCACACACACCGTATAATGCCCCTGCACAGTATAATGTCCGTTTAGTGGCCTCCACACAGTATAATACCCCTTCCCCTGGCTGCCACACACAGCCCCCCCCCTTGTCGATGGTGCCCCCCTGTAGATTGTGCCATACAGCCTCCCTGTAGACAGTGCCATAATCCCCCACCTCCCCCTTGTAGGTAGTGCCACACAGCCCCCTTGTAAATGGTATGCCCCCTTCCTGTACATAGCGCCACTGTACCACCCTGAAGGAGCGGAATCCCCCATCCGCTTGATGTCTGTCCATATATGGACAGTCACGTCAGGGGCTTCTCCTGGAGTCGAATCACCATCCACTGAGCCGGCAACGCTGTGAACGGGGATTTCGCTTTAGGAGTTGCCCCTGATGTCACTGTCCATATATGGAGAGACATCAAGTGAAGCGTTCCAGAAGCAGAATTCCCGGCCACAGGGAGATTCCGCTCCTTCAGGGAGCTACAGTGGCGCTATGTACAGGAAGGGCGGGGTGTCCTCTACGGAGGCAGCAAAAAATTTCCTCCACCTCACATGCACTTCGCGCTGTGAGAAGGAGAGAAAGCACGGCTGTGGTTCAGAAGTGTCGCGGCACCCCTGGAGGGTTCTCGCGGCACCCCGGTTGGGAACCACTGGCCTAGTAGATAGCAGAGCAGGGAGATACCTCCCTGCTCCTCTATAGTGTTCAATAGTATTTGTGTCCTTAGGATGCAGATACTATTGAATGTTGCGTCGCTACAGTTGTAGCAGCCACAGCGGATGCTAGCGGCGTCGCCGGCCATGGGGGCAAGGGCGACCTATCTATCTATCTATCTATCTATCTATCTATCTATCTATCTATCTATCTATCTATCTATCTATCTATCTATCTATCTATCTATCTATCTATCTATCTATCTATCTATCTATCTATCTATCTATCTATCTCTCTCATATCTATCTATCTATCTATCTCATATCTATCTATCTATCTCTCTCATATCTATCTATCTATCTCTCTCATATCTATCTATCTATCTATCTCTCTCATATCTATCTATCTATCTATCTCTCTCATATCTATCTATCTATCTATCTCTCTCATATCTATCTATCTATCTATCTATCTCTCTCATATCTATCTATCTATCTATCTATCTCTCTCATATCTATCTATCTATCTCTCTCATATCTATCTATCTATCTCTCTCATATCTATCTATCTATCTCTCTCATATCTATCTATCTATCTCTCTCATATCTATCTATCTATCTCTCTCATATCTATCTATCTATCACCTTGTGGTATTTATCCCTCATTGTCTCGCAGTAAGACAGAGATTGATCTCGTAGACGCCGCAGCAGCCGGAACACGCGGCTTTATAGTTTAATTCTTTTAAGAAAATTGTCCTTCAGTCATTAATTATCAGGGTGTTTAGTTCCAGTAATAATAAGTAATTGGCCTCTTCCAGACGACGTTATCCCCGTGATACATTCCCATCCATCCTGTTAACCGGCGTCACAGCTTACACCCTGACAGAGGGGTCTTATAAATGACGAGAAGGGGGCAAAAATTCAGAGACCGAGCCAATCTGAGCTGTGGCCCCTCTTAAGGGCCCCATGTAAACCATACCGGCGGCCTCTATGATATATTATGCGACAAGCGGAGGGGTATCTTGAATCTTCTGGGCCCCCAACTATGATGGATCATTTATAACACTGGTTTCCTCATATGGGACAGAGAGACCTTTGGGCCCCTGCAGGCCCCGGGGCTGGTATTCGTACCATCGTGGCTTTTATGGGGCCCTTAGAGAGACTGGCCCATTTCCAAGCTGGTCTTCAATAGGTGATTGGAATCTGCACTGTCCCTGGTTGTCAGGGGGGGGGGGTGTCAAGCAGAACCTGAAAGGGGCCCCATCTCTGCTATGGGGCCCCGGGTTTTCAATGTACAACCCTGTAGATATAAATAGGAGATTGCTGATATAGGAAAGAGGATAATCCTTCACTTTTCTTTGGTGCAGGGGACAATCCCAGGAAGATGCCTGTGGCCCGTGGTGGGTTCACATTGACCCGTACAGACGGTGAGTAATCCGGTCGTTTTAGGTCAGTTGACCATTGGCGTCCAATCAAAATGGTAGATAGGCTGGAAATGAGATTGGTAGACGGTTCTTTAAAGCAGAAATTAGATAAATAAAATATATAACAAAAATTATTTTAAAAAAATTATAAATTTTTGGGGGAGATTTTCGGTTTAATCCGTTCTGGTAATTCCGCATTAAAATTCTTCCATTTGCGTCCAGTGTTATGATGGATTTACTGGAACACAAATGACAATTTGATTACAATTTAGAGAAGTTATTTATTCCCTAGAAGTGAAATGGAAGCAGGCGGCGAAGTGAGCGGCGCTATCATGATACGTGTTACCGGATTTAAATAATTACCATAGAATTGAAGAATAAATTGCGTCTTTTGTCCATTTTCTGTAAGCAGCCCAGATGGGAAAGGGTTAAGAATTGAAAGAGAGCTCAAACCCGACTTATTGCCCATTCGATTCAATGATGTACCCTATTGTGTCCATATGCCTTGGTATTGAGGGAGCCAATAGAAAATTGTTGCCCTATGTACTCTCATTTTTAAATTATGACCACTAGGTGCTGGTAATGGAATTTGATCTGTTGCGCTATGAACTGTATACTGAAAAATTGCAAAGAGCTGCAATACCACCTATAGCCACCAGGTGCTGATAATGAAATCTTTTGTGTTTACCTATGTAATTTGTAGTTTGTCAGGGCAGGATTCTGGTATGCCGTACAGAGTCCCTGCGGATGTTGCCCTTGTCAGAATTGAACCCATGGCCCTAGTAGTGATCTTGATCCCCACAGACCCCATTTTATATATATATATATATATATATATATATATATATATATATATATATATATATATATATATATATATATATAATGCCAATATTGTGTCTTTATATTTTCCAGATTTGTGCCCACTGATTGAAGACAAAGGACTAAAAGATGCATTTCATGGTAGGGGCCCTCAGTTTACAGGTATCACCAGACCATACTGAGCTGAAGATTGTGATGGGAGCTCTAATGACCCCTCTTCTATCTAAATATAATGCCAGGGGCAACCCCTATGGAGCCTATGAAAGGGGGCCAAGCACTCTATCCGCTTTCCACCAGAGTCCTTAACTTTCCCTGCAGCCACCACTAGGGGGAGCTCACTGCACACATATTTGTACAGCTCCTATTGAGTTAAATACTAGCTACAATGAGCTCCCCCTAGTGGTGGCTGCAGACAATCAGAATTTTATAATTAAACTCTGTGTGAAGTGAAGCAGAGGATTTGAGATTTCTTGCACATATTTTATGGAATTCATCCATCCTCTTATATCAAATTTAGAACAAATGTGGCAGATATCAGTTTTCCTAGAGCTCTAAACAGCAATGGGAACATATCAGGACATAACTGCGTAGGTGGGCCATTCAGGACTTGAGGATAGTTGGGAATCATATTAGTTGTCATCCTACTTTCCCAAAAACAGATATACAGAGGAAACTGCTATTTTTTAATAACTTGACCTCAGAGGACGACTCAAGGTCAGATATTCACTGGGGGATTCTCTATTATTTAGGTGGAAAATCTTCTTATAAGATCCTGAGAACATTCTCCTAAAGTGAAATAATGACTTTGTCTTGTCTGGAACTAGTCTGAGGAGTCGTGTACTTCTTATCTTTACAGCCAATTCAATCTGTCTCAACATTAGAGCACAATGTCAATCAGCTGCACAATAAGATCTGTGCCAGAAAATAGCCGCGTACAATGAAGATATTATAAGAAAGTCTCCGGCCAGGAATAGCGCTCTTAAAGGGGCAGCTACTGCTCAAAAACCCATTTAGTCCGCTTAATGGAGGCAGAATCTGGGGGTCAATGTCCATTACGTCCCCCCAAAAGTTGGGAGCGGAATAAAGTGATAACCCCACTGTGGCATAGGAGGTACAGAGGTTACAAGCGCACCAAGCGCTAATGTATAAACCATGGGGGACCCCAAAGAGAACAGCTGCAGATAAGGAGTGTGGAGGTTCAATGATACAAGAGGTCCCTCATATGTAAGACCCCTATAGTCCTAAATAAGTGTTTCCCATCCATTAGCTTGGAATCCTTATGAGGCACTCGGGCCCCTGGCATGTGGCCCCCTCCCCAACTACAGATTTCATTATGCCATAGTATTACTGAAAACTGGCACCGGGGTCATAGGACTGACAGGGGACTCTAGGCACAGAACTATATCCGGATCACATGATACTATGGCCAGCGCCGCCATACTGGACTTTACACCCGGGCGAGGTCAATACCACTGGGCATTATCCACAATGACATTTTCAGTTTTGTTCCTAGAAGTTATTAATTGTTGAAAAGTTCTGCAACTTTCTAATATAATTTGTGTTTCAATTGTTCACCAATTTTAAGACCTCTGCTTGATGTCAGTAAATGGGGACATTCTTGTAAACAACAGCTGAGGGTTTGTTACAGATGCATCCAGTCTAGCGAATCGTCTGTGAAGTAATTACACCAGTAGCACAAATCTATGCTGCTCTGAGAATTTGTTACAACGTATCAATGCAATAAAAGTCCAAGTTATTTTTTTTAAATCTCACAGAGGATTGACTAAACCGGATACAATTGAAGCAAATCCTCAGCTGTGGGGTCAGAATGGGGTTTCAGCTTCTGGATGTAATAGAAAATATGAAGTTTTCAATTTACTGACAGCAAGCAGAGATCTTGAAAGGGACAAAGTATTTTAGCAAATTGCAGAAAGACTATTGTATGTGGGTTTACGTGTGACGGCAGGCTTGTTTACACTAGAGTCCACAAACTTAATTCCGTTCCTATGACAACCCTTATGGGGATCACAACATAGTGCCTATAGTAGTTGTCATAATTTAGATCCATAGACCTATACTTTGGCAGTTGGTGACTCGTATATAGACTCAATAATAATCTAACAGGCATCATTCTAGAAGATGAGATCTATAATGCAGGTCGTATTAGTCATCACCCAGCTTTCCCAGGAACAGATAGAACTAGAATTGTAACCACCTTACATAAGACGGCGACTCGGGGTCTTCTGTTTACTGGGGTGGGTGGGGGGGGGGGGTTTCTTTAAGGGTGCTGTATATTGCCTTGTAAAGAAGCTTATTCATACAGGTGACTGATCTGCTCATTGTCCTCTCTGTCAGGTTATAATATGATGGCGGTTTTTGGCTTGGACGAGAAGAATTACTCTTCAATCAGAGGGGTCTCCCTTGACGCCTTTGTTTTAGGGGGGTCCAGGATTTATTCAATTGCTGAGGATATCCAGCTGACCCTATGGACCAGGTAATGGCAATGACTATGTAATATATCGTTGGTGTCTTACAGGAACAGATCACTTAAAGGGCTCGTCCAGTCTATCAATAAAGCGTAATTATTGTATTATAGGAAGTTAAAGGGGCTCTCCGCTGTGCAAAATCCCTACTTGTTAGAAGGGTCCCTTGGCAATAAACTGATCACAAAGTGTTCCCCCTGCTGTGTCCCCAGCGATCAGCTGTAATCTGTGGGGAGCAAGTGTTTCATTTCCCTGCAGCGCCGCCACAGGGGAAATGAAGTATTACGCATCGTCCATTCATATCAATGGGATGTCTGTGTAATACAGGAGAGGACAAGACGACTCCCCTCTATTCATTTAGAATTCCCTAATAGGGTGTAAAAAAGAATGGACAACCATCTTTTTATTATACTTTGTTTTTCATTATCTCTGATTGCTTTCAGTGAATGGAAATATTAACATTCCAAGTCTTAAACTTGTCCTGATCTAGTCCTGTTCACCCAGCTGAGTTATTACTATTTCTCAGTGTAGGTGAAAGCTACAGTATACGCCTGGAGTCCAGGACAAGTGAGATATTTGTGCTGCTTCAGTATTTAGGTCACAGATTTGCCTAGACTGATACAATGTAACACATACCACCAGCTATGTGAGCAGGACCAGGTCAGAACCAGTTATTAGACCATTGAATCTAATGTTTCATTCACTGACAACAATCGTTTATCTTGAAAATGGTGATAACTATAAACACAATGTAAAGGAATTAACAACTTCTCCAAAAAAATAAAAATAATTCCAGTTCTTAAAAGGCAAAATTAAGAAACCGGGGTGTGCGTGTTTTTGGGGATTTACCTGTGCTCCATATGAATAAAAGCCATAATATGTGTCAAGAGATAACAATATATCAGAGCTAGGATTGCCTAGACTGGATACATTGTAGCAAACCCTCAGCCGTGAGAAGTATCAGGTCTCTACAGATTTTCAAGCCCTACATGAAAAAAAATAATCTATTACTCATTCACTGACGGCAAGCAGAGCTCTTTAAAATGGTGACGAATTGAAACCCAAAGCTGTAGGATTTCTCATTATACAGCGGTCCAGCTTCAATTACCTTACGCTGGAGTTTGATAATCTCCAGCCAGGCTCCGGTGTGGTGGAGCTACGTAATCTACCCGCAACACCTGGCATGACCGTCCTAATCTCTGGCACCCCCTCTCGGCCTCAGCATGGCCGTTTCCCCCTCACTATCAGGTGCTCTCTGTAATTTCCTATATTCTCCACGCTACGTCTCCTTCTCCCCGCTCCTCTCATCTTCCCGTCGTTTCCAGCTCCCTCCGCTTCACTTTTCATCTCATTTTCGTGGCCTGTGCGAGACCCTTTTTCTGGTGGATAGGAAATTAATTGGCAGCGAGAACATCCCAGGGAACGGCGAGGGGCTCTGTCTTTTCATGTCGCCTGCGTCGCCTCCGCTCTTAATCCTACAAAGCCCTGATAACATAAATCTCCTTTATACGGAAGAATGTGCAAATCCCAGAGACCTGTGGTGCCCCCTATGGGCAGGGGAGGGGTATTTTGGAAATTATCCTAGTATAATAATTGAAATATGGAGTCATCCATGGTCCTGGGCACGCTGGTCCTATATCACAGGTCACCTATTGGGGTCTCGCTATTTTATATGTTAATTCTACCTAATCTGCATCTTGGAATCTCACGCTGTTTCCGTTATCTCTGAATGCGGCTGGCGGATTGCGATCTCCTCCCGCTTTGGGGATATTCTAGTATTTTGACTCGCTTCCCATGGCAAAAAGAAACCTTCCGCGTGCGTTTAACGCCACATGGTTGATCAATCATTGCTGACAATATTGCAGCCGTTTGGCTATGTGAAGATTGGCCGCGGTCTGCTGTGGGCGCGAGAGCGCAATTGATGATGGAAGTCTTTGCTGCAAAGAATTACATTACGTTATTCATTTTCCGTATATATTATTCTGCGATTTACGGAAATATTGTATTAACTGGCTCCAAGCAAATGAATTGCATCGGGGGAGGGGAGGGCTGCTATAGGAGGTGCAGAGATACGTCGCATGGGGCTCTGGTACCTGAGTGGGGGCCTTCTGCCACATAAGGACACCTGTAGTATAAATGGCGCATGGTAGGTGGGTGGGCCAGTTATAGATTTTGCAATGGGGCCCTAGAGGCTCAGGTTACGCCTCTATAGTCTGCTTTAAGGAATTGTCCAGTTTAGACAGCCCATTGTTTTACACCGTATGGGAAAAATGAGGGGGGTCCTCTGTTCAGGATCCTCATCTCTCGGCCAGAGTGGAGAGTAGTTACATAGAGCGTCCCTCACTCTGGAGGACCTATCAACCCAGTGATATAATTGGACACTGTGTAATTCTTCATCTCGCCTGTGGGGGCACTGCAGGGAAATTGAACGCTTACTGGCAGATTTTTCATGTATTTTTTCAAGCCAAAACCAGGAACAGAAGAAATAAATAAAGAAAGGCTGTATAGGTCTGCGCTACTGGATCCAAATCTGGATTTGGTTTCCAAAATGAGGGCAAAATCTGCAGCAAATCTGTAATCTGCACTGTGGGAACCCAGCCGTACAAGGAATTGTCCAAAGTGGAGAAGCCCTTTAAGGTGTGATTCAACTGCAGTTACCGCCTACACATAGCGTCCACCTATTACATACTTAAATATCACAAATGTTTATTTTGCATCCTGCAACTCCCCCTTCCCCCCCATAGTGTATTCTGCATGCTACAATACCTCAAGTTGCCTAGCAACCACTGTTCTTCCTGTCTAGGTGACTACTATTTCATTACATGCAGCTGAATGTACAAAAGTGGTCATAGAGCAATAGCAGATTTGATTTCCACACCAGAGACCGCAGATTGCCCTCTCCTCAACCCCAGATGGTTGGTTGAAGATTTTTTTTTATTTGAAACCATTTGACACCATATTTAAAGGGGTTGTCAAGTCTGATGTAAATGCACTGAAAGGGGCTGTTTAATGTAGGCAACCCTTCTGTAAAAAAACAGCCGATCCGGCTTCTCTACCCCCCCAGTTGTCATACGTTATAACTGAGGGAAATCTCGGCCAGCCTCAAATTTTCAGTGCATCAGCCAGGGTGTAACATTACATGCCGGCCATAGAGAGTGGCTCCCTGTAAGACCCCCCTCTGTGGCGTCCATATGCCCTAATAGAACATATGGACGGGGGTTTTTGTCGTGAGACGGACGTTTTTACTCATTGAATTATGAATCATTCTGCAAATTTGCGTTTCAATGATTCAAGGTTTTCAAGATCTCTGATTGCTGTCGGTGAATTGAAACACACTTGTTTAGGTTCAGCGCAAAACGGTCTTAATCCTGTCCTACTGACAGTGCATGGCTCGTTACAGTGTATCAGAGCTGCGTCTAGTAAATTGACATAATTTGCGTGTTGGTGATCTTCCCCGTCTACCATGAATCTATGTGTTTTCTCATCCTAAGAGAAGTTCATCCTAATGGCCTTCCCCCAGAACACAGCCTGAGCTTCCTTCTACGTCTGCCTCCACATGCTGCCCAGGAACCCTTCGCTTTGTGGCAGATAACGGATGAAGACTTCCAGCCCGTCACGGGGATTATCCTGGACCGTAAGGTGTTTCGAATATAGTATATCAGATCTTAAATCTGGGTTTGGGATTGGCAATAGGGGGCTGGTATGTAATGGGTTAAGGTTATTAGGTCTATTTATGTCATCCATTATAAACCTTGCTTCCCGAATGCTCCTCTAGTATTATGTTGGCCATGATGGCTTCTATATAACCCTTTCTCCTCCAGTAATTTTTTTCTTGGACAAGGTTAGCCCATGTCGTAGTGAGTGAGCCTAAAACCATCACTATCCTCAACAGTGATGCTCTAGAAGCTGTGATGGTCCTCAAAAGCCCTAGTGAGGACCACCAACAGACCCCATCTTGCCCCACCAATAGACCACATCCTTCCAAAATGGGATCAAGCTGCTCAGCCGGACCAGCCAATAGTCAGATCTCACGTTGGGATCCCATGACTAGCCAAACTGAAGAGTGGTTCCTTGGGTTATGTTACGGGGATGGGTCATCTATGGCTTTCTTTTAGGTTTTTTTCATTTTTCTCATCAACAGCAACTAAACAGTCTCTGACTTACTTCAACTCTGATATTGAGGGCAGATTACAGGAGGTGACCTTCCATCGGCACGAAGTAAAGAAGATCTTCTATGGAAGTTTCCATAAGGTAAAATACTGGCCTTTTCATCACCATTGGATTTAGAGATCGGGGTCCATTGAAGGATTACTCAAGATCATTTGTGTACTCAGTTGTGTAGTAGTAGGCCACAGCAGGGCATCCCAATGACAACTTAAAAAGTGTCCCCCTGCTGGGACCCCTAGCGATCAGCTGTAATCTGTGAGGAAACCTAGCAGTAAGTGTTCAATTTCCCTACAGTGCTACCACAGGGGAAATTAAGCATTACACAGTGCCCATTCATATCAATGGGATGTCTAAAGGACAGGACAAATTTTCAAGAGCAGGAGACACTCTTTATAACCACACTCCACTCTGGCCAAGAGATGGGGATCCTGAACAGTTGACCCCCCCCCCCCCCGCTATTAACTCAGAACTCCCTAATAGGGTGTATGACAATGGATTTTCTAAACTAGACTCCCTTTAATGAGTTCTGCAACCCTTTGATTTTGGGAATGTAAGGAGCCACCAACTCTGTAGGCACCACCGATATTATCGTCTTATAACTAAAGGTTGATGTCTACTTTAATTTATTTGGTCTTTCTGTCCAGGTACAACTAGCCATTAACAGAGCGAGTATCAAGATCCATGTGGATTGCCAGATGGTGGCAGAGAAGACTGTCAAGACTATGGGGAAGGTGACCACCTTGGGGTTTGAAATGTTGGGCAAACTAACAAGAACTCGAGGTCCAAAAAGTGGCTCCTCAGCAGTAAGTAAATCCTGGAGCCAGATCTCCAAGTCACCTCTGCTTTTACTTTATTCCTTTTTGTCCACATGGTCTTCTTTGTACTGTGTTGTCTTCTGTTTTTATATCTGTTACGGATTTCTCAATGCCTAGTCTTCCCTATTTAGAATGGACAAAGTAATTGTGTAGAAACTTAATGCACCACTTCAATTGGAATAGAACTTGGACAAATTCCTACGTGTTAGATGGGTCCATTGACAATAAGCTGATCACCAAGTGTCCACCTGCTGGAACTCCAGCGATCAGCTGTAATCTGTGGGGAAACCTGGCAGTAAGTGTTTAATTTTCCTGCAGTGCCACCACAGGACAAATGAGGCATTACACGGTGTCCATTCATATCAATGTGTTGTATGTGTAATGCAGGATAGGACAAGTCCTCCAGAGAGAGAGAGAGAGACGCTAATTGTTACTTCTCTCATGTCTGGCCAAAAGATGAGGATCCTGAACAGAAGACCCCCCCCCCCTCTATTAACTCGGAATGCCCTAATAGGGTGTATGACAATGGGTTTTCTAAACTGGAAAGCCCAGTGCAAGCACCAGTATGGCGTCTACATCAATGTTAGCCGACCAGTATCACAAAGTCCACAATGTGCGTAGCCCAAAAACAACACCTGTGTTTAAGATGGATCAAGATGATGATTATCAAAAAGTAGCATCTTGTAGTCGGTGGTCTATGGAACCGTGCGAGAGTCCACAATTGTTGGTGAGTTGCTGACATGTCCTTGGCCCCTTATATACAGCTGGTGTGGTCTCATAGATTTTGTCCACGGGGCAAGATGTGCACATGAGTATTTCTATGAAAAAGGGGAAGGACCACGTACGTACGTACGTACGTACGTACGTACACACATATATATATATATATATATATATATATAGCAGACAAAAAATGGCGACAGCACCCTGCAACACTAATGCCACCTAAACCACTAAATATAAATAAATATGCACTAAAGCTAAATCTACTTACAATAGGGAGGTTCTTAGTGCACATTTTGATCAAAAAGTGTTAGCCCACCTGCCACGACAAGGCGACCTCTGTAAGGTGGGAACCTACGCTGCACATACACCCAGAACTGGGACTAAGCCTACATATATATATATGGTCCATATATCTAAAGTTCATATCACTATATGCAAGAAGAAGTATGTTCCAGCTGTACATATATAATTATATACAGAAGATACCCAGGTTATACCAGCATTCTCC
The DNA here is from genome assembly GCF_050947455.1 of Rhinoderma darwinii. Lineage (NCBI taxonomy): Eukaryota > Metazoa > Chordata > Amphibia > Anura > Rhinodermatidae > Rhinoderma > Rhinoderma darwinii. The sequence continues at coordinate 8,952,136 of NC_134699.1, read as the reverse complement.
ATATCACTATATACAGGAAGATGTATAACTTATACCAGCTGTACGTATATAATTATATACAGAAGATACCCAGGTTATACCAGCATGCTCCATATCACTATATACAAGAAGATGTATAACTTATACCAGCTGTACATATATAATTATATACAGAAGATACCCAGGTTATACCAGCATGCTCCATATCACTATATACAGGAAGATGTATAACTTATACCAGCTGTACATATATAATTATATACAGAAGATACCCAGGTTATACCAGCATGCTCCATATCACTATATACAGGAAGATGTATAACTTATACCAGCTGTACATATATAATTATATACAGAAGATACCCAGGTTATACCAGCGTGCTCCATATCACTATATACAAGAAGATGTATAACTTATACCAGCTGTACATATATAATTATGTACAGAAGATACCCAGGTTATAGCAGTCAGTGAATTGTTGCATTTTCTTTAGTACAGAGCCATAGTTACTATGGCAGATACTTCTATTCCTCTTGCAGCACAAGAAGGGTTAACCCATGTCTATTTCTTGATAGTGTCCAATTCCAGCATCAGTAAGTCATTCATTGTTCTCCTTAATGCAATGTCACCCAGAGTCAGCGCGGCCTCCCGGCATATCAGCCCAGAACGCCTTATTTTCATCCGTCATCCAGATTTATTTAACCTGAGACATTTTAAATTTCCAGTGATCAATGGGTCTCATTTGGAAGAGATTCAGGCTCTGACTGATTCCCGCATCTCTGGGAATGGAGAAGAAAGAGTCCAGCTCTCCAGAGGGCGTTTAAAGAGGCGATAGCATCTGGCTATATATAGCTGTGCGGGTCAGTGGAGAGGGGACCGCTGATGGGGGACAAGATGAGAAGAGCGCCTCGCTAAATCAACGTGTTCTTTTAATTATTAACCGTGGGAGCGCCTGTCCTTAAATCCCATCACAGCGCCTACTGATAACGCAACATCGTGCTTATATCTGCTGGTCATTTGTATTACAGTAGAACTTATTTATACACTTCTAGTAGAGCTCGGCTTGAGGGCGAAGTTTTCTCATGCATTTTTATAAAATTGCATGTCTTACATATTATTTCCATGTTATTATAGCTGTTTTTGCCAGGCCACCATTTCTAATTAAATTCCTAATCAGAGGCATTTGCATTATTAGCTCCAAGGGTTCATGTGGGCTGTCATGTGGCCTAAGTGTCGGAAGGCCCCTACCTGCCTGTCATTAAGTCCAGCACATTGGACTGAATGCCCGTTCATTCTTTATCTGCTTTCTCCCTTTCTAAAATAAAGCAGGGAAGTATTTCTGTATAGGAATTGGGTGACTGTGTGACCAAAAACAGCTCCCCGTAGCCCAAAATGGTTGATTATGGATGCAACTTCCTGTCCTGACTGAGCACCTCTGGATCCGAAACTGCTGCTATGACAAGCATAGCCAAAATGCTGTGTAGACCAAGAAAGAACCCTGGTCACTGGGGCTTACTAGCTAAAGAGGGCAGAGGTGGTGGCACACATCTGTCTAGGGGAGCAGTTTAGTTATATAGGAGTTTACAGTGGGGTTTATAAATATTGCTGCATATCACCCACAGATCTGGCTCAGATGTACAGTAAAGTTTATTAACAAGTGAAGAGGAGTGCGGAGAGCTGCAAGGACAATAAAATTGTTTTTACATATAACGTTTTCACACCAAGGGTTGTAACGAAAATAAAAAATGTGATAAGCCTCTCTTAAAATGCCTTTCACGATAAATAGTTAGTATCATTGCCGGAGGTAGAGCATTCCAGAGCATATGTGAAGCACAGGAGAAGACATGTCATGCAGTTATTTCCTAGGTGGCTGGCTATTAAATCCAAGTTGGAGGAGAAGTTAGCTACTTCCTCCTTCACTGATGGCGCCAATGACTTACTCTTTTCAGTATCCTTATTTTGTTTTGTTTTTTTTACTTTATTTAATACATTAAAAGAAAACCTTGTAATAATGTAAGCTATACATTAGGGTAGAGGCTCTGGTCTGTCTGACTGCCATTTGTAATACTGATGTCTTATGTGGCAAAGGGGCGTTTGAGCCCCCTCAAGCAGAATTCCGGAGCATAGGTGCAACACGGGAGAAGACTTTCTTTTCATGCAGTTATTTCCCAGGTGACTGGCTATTAAATCCAAGTAGAAAGAGAAGTTAGCTACTTCCTCCTTCACTGGTGACACCAATGACTTACTTTTTCCACTATTCCTTGATTATTTTTTTAACTTGATTTAGTGAAGTAAAAGAAAACCTTGTAATATTATAAGCTATACATTAAGGTGGAGGCTCTGGTCTGTCTGACCAATGCCTGATAGTGACCAAATGTTTATTTCCAGAATCAATTAAAGGTGTACTCTCTCACTTTGGCCATTTGCTACGGGATTTGAGGAAAGAAAGGTGACAAAAATGTCCCACGAGAGCTAATATGGCTGACAATGGTTGCTGCCAGACAGCTACTTACTGTCCCAGAAACGGGATGTTGGAAAAGTCTAAAGCACAAACAGCAGAGCTTACATAATAAGGTTAGGGTCCCACCACAGGGATCCCCCCCCCCCCCCATTTAGAGCAGAGTTTTTCTGTTGGAATACTCCTTTTTAAAGAGTGCTGGAGCTGTGGGACCCACTGTCCATGGGCCTCCAGGCATTGCCCAAATGGTCAGTCAACGCACGGACCAAACCCTTCTGTATTTGTCTTTCAGCTGGAGCTCCAGTCATTTCTGATATTCTGCACTTCAGAGATCCCAGAAGGAGACGGATGCTGTGATGTCCCAGCCAAGGTGAGAGCTAGATGAGCGCACTCTGCTATTTCTATCCTGCACTACATCCCATACCCAGTGAATAACTTGCTGCTGTTCTGTAACTAGTACCTCTGGGGATTATGCTGTAGGTTCCTAGAATTCACAATTTCGTCTAGTTTCCTAATTAAAATATGAAGTGAGATCTTTACGTTGACATTTTTGTTGCCCTGAATATGCTGAGAATAATGAAATGCCATCCTTACTACCAGGTTCTGGGAAATACCAGCCCGAGGAAATTTGTGGGCACAGGGCGAGGACCTTGACACCATTTATCTCCCCAGTCTGTCCTACCACCATGTTTGTTATTTCCCATCTTGGTCAGGTCTTCAACCATCTCAGATCTTCCCCAGTGATCTCTCTCTTCTTTCAGAGGGATAAGAACAGCTGTCCGGCTCCGCCATCTGCCTGCACCTGCACCTCTGATGTTCAAGGACCCCCAGGGCCCCCTGGACTACCTGTAAGAACAATACTTGAGACCATGCATGAAAGAGATATGGAACATACTGTATGGCTGGTATATTGTACTCATGTTTGAGATCGGTAGATTTGGGTTAACCTGTCATTTGACATTCCCCTATAAAACTCTACTTTCCATAGGGACCACCTGGGCCTCGAGGATCCAAAGGGGAGCAGGGTGAAGCTGGACCAATGGTATGAAAGATTGTACATATGTGTTCTGACCATTGGGAATATGTTTGTGAAGGTATATGAATAGCCGGAATGCAGTTAGGAGAACGCGAGGTAACCCGGCATGTAACTTCTACCCCTGGAAATCACAAAACAAAACGAGACTTTTTAAGATGCCCATTCCTTACCCCCTTGTAATTAGTGACCACAGACTTACCACCCTCAAATGGGACCCGATCCCAAACTTTGCTGACCGTCAACATCAGACAGCTAAAGTGGCTGCTCATAGGCTGATGATGGATCTTAAAGAGGTTCTCCTCTTTGGACAATCCCTAAAGGTTCTTAATAATAAATGGATCACAAAATGTCCTCCTGATGGGACCCTCAGCGATCAGCTTTAATCTGTAAGAAAACCTGGTAGTAAGTGTACAATTTCCCTGCAGCACCACCACAGGGGAAATTAAGTATTACACAATTCAAATCAATGGGTTGTCTGGGTAATATAGGACAGGACAGATCCTCCAGAGAGAGAGACGCTCTTCATAACTGCTTTCTCCTCTGGCCAAGAGATGAGGATCCTGAACAGCGGACCCCCTCTATTAACTCACAATTCCCTAGTAGGTATATAAAAATGGGTTTTCTATTCCGGACAATCCCTTTATGGAAGACTGGAATACTCCAGCACAACAACCCCTTGTCCGTATGCCATCTTAGGGCATATGGATATCATAGAGAAGGGTCCAGCGTGGTAGATCCTTCTCTATCTCTGGTGGATCCAGCCCAAGTATGTATTACGTGGACGGCCCTTCAATCAATTGACTGGCATGTAATATTAAATTCTAGGGCCGATCCCTGGGGGTTTATGAAGCCAGACCAGTGGCGATCAGCTTTGCCAAGCTAGCTTTAGTATGAGAATGGCTTGTCATGGTGATGATGCAACCCTTCATCCATTCCTTGCACTAAAGATATCTCCACCTGTCCAACTGTCCGAGACTCCCGAAGACCGATATGGGAGCTGGTGACATATTACATCACAACTTTCCAGATTTTCCTTTCCGGGCTCTGGGACAACTAGAGGACGTCTCTTATCTAATATGCGCATTCTAGCTATTACACTTCTTCGCACCCCTTTTCTGCAAAATGCTGCATGAATTTTAGTTTTTTTTTATGCCTCCCATGGTGTCTTATAGTTGTCATGGTAACACACCTAAGGTATCATGGGAATTTTTTTTGTCTACATGTATCTCCTAATGCAAAAAGGCTGCAGCCCCCTCCCGGATAATGGGTCCTCTGCTATCCCAGTGCCCCCTCTGTGCTGTATTTTCCGGTGTTTCTCGCACATCATGACCCATAAACGAAGAATATTTTTTTATTATACTATTTATCCCCCCTCCCTCTCCTGCTTCACGCTGAGGAGTAAATTATGCTCCGGGATTTGAATGAAACTTTATATTCCTCACCCACCTGCATTAAATCAACACATCACACTTTGGGGAATGAGCTGAGAGCGAATGTAATCAACACGAGGGAGACGCTGGTCTGAAATGTAAAACAGGGTGACAACATCTGTAGGACGAGTTGTGTTTTTTAGTTTGTATAGTGTGAAGCCTGAACCATCTGTTTTCTTTCTATGCTCATTAGGGTGAAGCTGGAGGATCTGGACAGATGGGTCCTGAGGGTCTTGGAGGCCACATGGGGTCTCCTGGAGCTCGTGGGATGATGGTTGCAGGACCTATGGTATCAACAAGTATAGTTAATTTATAGTCATTTGGCCACATGGTGATCCTATAAAGAGTCAGGAACATGAGGAAAGAGTAGGGGGGATGCAAAACTCCATCAAAAATGTTTACACACTTCCCTCAACACCTACATCTAATGCCATGCTTTGGCCGTTGACTTCTACAGTTGCAATCCCGTTGAGGAGATTATGAGGCACAGTATCCCTCTAACCATACAAGTTTTTATGAAGATTTTAAGATTATTCTGGTCTACGACCATCACTAAACTTCATACATGCTTCCAATGCTTACATTGTTTAATCTTGACCATGGCCAACTAGGGTTGTGTGCCTAATAAGGAGTCTACAATTAGCAAACCTTGAGGCCTCCATCTATATAATCTTAAAAACAATGACCAAATTTTTCTAAGACCCACTCAGACTCATGGGACTCAGAAGAAGTCAAGTCCCACCTGGTAAGAAGAATACAGGTAGCATGAGGCCTCCATCCATACCTGATATTTCCATAAGATGATGTAAAGGTTCCACACCTCTTAAGAACCTATGACCACAAAATGTAATCATTGACCGACTTGTGAGACCACAAAAATATCAAGGTCTGATGAATGTAAGGAGAGGACAGGTTGTACAAGCCTTCCATCTACACCTGATATTTCCATAAGATGAAGTGACGGTTCCAAATGTCTTAAGAACCTGTGACCACAAAATGTAATCATTGACTGACTTATTCATTGACTTTTATTGTGGTCTCATATGACCACCTGGTAAGGGGAGGACAGATTTTCCGAGCTTTCCGTCTACAGCTCATTTTTCCATAAAGTGATATGAAGGCTCCAAGAGCACAAGGACCAAAGTTGATCATAGGTTGACCTTTGGAGCTACAAAAAGTCTAAAGAGTCCAAGGTCTAATAGTCCCACCTAGTAAGGAGAAGACAAGTAGCAATAAACCTTCATCTATACTTGGTATTTCCATGAAATGATGTGAGGGATCCAAACTTCTTAAGCACAAGGTTCACGTGATCCTAGACTCACTTATAGGACCACCGTAAAAGTCACGGTTATATCTATAACCTCTCCATATGGAAGTATTATGGAGTAGGCACTGGGAGGCCAAAATAAAAATGAGTTTGGGGGGGTTCCCTAGGTTCAGCTTTTTACTAGGTTACAGTAAAATTTTGCTTCATTATATCGTGTCTGTTTTATTTCAGGGCCCTCCAGGTATGAAAGGCGAAAAGGGCGACACAGGAAGTCCCGGACTACAGGTAATAAGGGTCAATAATGTCTTCTCCACTACTCCTCCATCACGGTATCAGAAAAACAGCAAAAATGAGACAATGGGAAATGTGTGTATTAGTTTTGACAATAGTATTGGGTTCCCATCACTAAAACCTGTATAGAGGTGGATGGAGTCAGGTGTGTAGCTATAGTGGGTGCAGAGGTAGAAGTATCACCAGGGCCCAAATGCCCCTCTGTCACATAAGAAGACATCAGTATTATAAATGGCACGTAGTAGGTAGGGGCACTGTTTGTGTATTGGGGTCCAAGAGCTTCAATTTAGGCCTCTGGATAGAGGGACTAAACTATGAGACAAGATGGTGGACCTGTCACCTAAGAATGTTTTTGACTTCCCCAAGTAAGTGATTTTTCTGCTCTTCTAGGGTCCTCCTGGTCTCGAGGGCATGCCAGGAAGAGATGGGATGATGGGACCCAAGGTATGTATGACTGTGGGGAAGTTGTGATGTACGCGGCTATAAGGAACCCGCTAATAATACTCAACGTGTATTCACAGATCTAGATGTGTGTCGCTATAAATAGGACTTGTGTGTGACTTTAGTTATTTGCGTATCTTTGTGATTTGCTCCCAACCTATGTTTTTATTTAATGAGAGATAATTTTGAATGTTTTTTTCCCCTGTATAATGTCCGTTCTCATATGTGTGATTTAAAGGGACCCAACCACTTATTGTAAACATTATATCTTACAGAGACCCTAATAATACGGAGCTTCTCACTTCGTAACTATATTACCCCTTTCGTCTTCAATCCTGTCACTAAGGAGTCAGGGTTCAGAGATCACTTGTTCTGGTCATTTTGTAATTTTGGGGTCATTTAGTGGAAACAATTCAGTCCTCCATTTCATCTTTATAGGGCATCCTGTCTTGGCCACAAAATATGGATCCCTACACCATATCTTGTGTCTTCATCCATTCATCTCTGTTTGGCAGGTAGCAAATTCTAGTCCCCGTGATACTCTTACTGCCATAGTATGATGAGTGTTTCTATCTGATAAGTAGGTTTGAGAAAAAGCCTCCATTTGTTTTTTAACCAAAAACTGTACATTAGACCCGGGGCGTAGCAGGACGTATCTTCACTTGGGACAAAGATATCATTTTTTGCCCTTTCCTCGTATCTAAATGCCCTGGCCAAGGCAGACTGGCACCCAGCACCTGGGGCATCCTCTCCTAGATATGGCCCTCCTTTAGATGTCCAACAGAGATCTTGCTAGACAGGGATCAGACCCATTGGACTTTTCGTGAAGGTTCATCATTGGGCTTGCAGGCTCATGATTAACTTCCCTTCTATGTCTTCATGATGGACTTTTAGTGTGTCCCAAAAATATTTTGTCTGACATTAATACATGACTGTTATCAGCTATTAAAGCCCACTGACATAATGATTATCGAGTTGACTCATTGATCAGTTGCCATGAGGCACTTGGTTATAGGTATTTTTTAGCATTTAGTCAAGTTTACTCCAGCAAACCTACTGATCGGGCCAGACTGGCCCACCAGAGAATCCATTGGTGGTCCGGGCTCTGACACCGTATTAGTCCGTAAGGGTCCAGCAGAAGACCACGCCATGTGGAGATGACTTTGGAACCAGTACTTGCTACTAGGGTCTATTAGTTGCCACTAGGGTGTGATAGTCCCCAAGGGTTCAGCAGAAAACCACATCATTTGGAGATGATTTTGGAACCAATTAGTTGTCACTATGGTCTAAATCTTGATTCACAAATAACCTATTAGACCTTTATTGATATGTCCAGTGTGTGCAATGATAACAGCAAAGTTATGATGCAACTACAAGTGGATGTGCATGTTCTGTATAGATGGAGGTTGAACCTTGCGAGTCATCTCGTCTGGTGGGTCTAAGGGACCCCATTTAGACACTTTGGGAGGTATTCTGGGTATCTGAAGAGACATTGTTGCCTCAATGAATAGGCAGGGCTGGGATGATACCATCATAACTTTTTGAATACTTCCAATCTTGTCACACACGTATTCTTCTTTGTAACTTTTCTCCAGACCGTTTTCTAAATTGTCTACATTTGCCGCTACACACGCATCTCCATGACTGCTCATTATACTTCTGAAACTCTCCAGACAAATGTGACCTTTTAATATACAGTCGGATTTTGCTTACTGCAGAGAACGGCAGATGGGTTTTCAATAAATCACTTTTTCTGTAATTTTGCTAAAAAAAATGCTAATAGACAGGAACGTGTTGTGTTGACTCATAGCCAGAGAAGGATTGTATAATACATCATTAACCATATGCTTGTGCCCACATCTTGTATGGATTTCATATTTGCCAGTATATATTTCTAGGGAATACGAGGTGTGGAGGGGATATCTGGAATTCCAGGATCACCTGGGCCTCGGGTAAGAACCATGAACTGTACGTCACTTGAATGTAGAATCTCATGATCCTTGTGTCTTCATTGGTCTACAAGAGAAGATTCATTGACAAGGGGATTGGTAACGCCCAGTTGTCAGTGTTCAAAGGGGCGTGTCCCTACACCCAGACTGAGCACTGATTGGACAGTATCAAACTGTGTAGAGACACACCCACAACTGGTAACACTGGTTAATTTATTCATACAATTCTAGGAGGAATAACAGAGGAATGGTACAATGTAGAGTTCTAAAATGAGATGCTCGAGATTAGTTATGTCTAATAGTTGTATTTCTTATGAAATGTCAGGAGAGGTGATAGGTCCTCTTTAAAGGGAAACAAAATTCTTCATAATTCCAGCTACCTTAAACTACCTACTGACCAGGGCCTGCCTTAGGTTGGTAACTACCACGTTCAGTACCTACTACTGATGCCCCACTTATGCTTTACCATATAGTGACCAAGCACACCTAAGCCTGGCCCTGCTAATGACCCATCTATTTTATAGTACTTCTGTTATGTCTACTTGAAAATATGAAGTCATCGTATTTGTCATGTGGTCAACGACCTTCTATATTCTAGATGTTGTCACCATCCTCAGGCCTATTTCAGACAGTCGTATTATGGCCGTAGCACCCGAGTCCATTCCAGATTGAAGTGAACCAGACTTAGATCTCCATAGACCTCTCAGGAGATCTAAGTTGGGTTTTGTGGAGCTGTGGTGGGTCTGGGTTTTGTGACCTTATGACGGCCAACTGAACCCGGTTGCTTGGTTATGAACTTCACAACCTGTATTGGATATTTTTGAGCATCATTTAGTGAGAACTTCTGGGCTATAAGAGTCTATATGCTTTAGAGGGAACATCCATAGAGATTTAGAGACATGGAGGTAAAAGAGGTGTTGGAACATTTTAAGACAAGATACAGGAGATACAACACTCCACATGAAGTGGCTTCAGGAAGTTCATGGAGATATATTTGCCTACGTTGTAGACCTGGGATAATGAACGCTTCTTTAGGGCTCATGCACGCGACCGTTGCGGACTGCAAAACGCGAATCCTAGTGGCCTGGGAGCCCTTAGAGGGGGATACCAGTTAGCGGACTAGGTAAGAATTCCTTGAGTGTAAAGCCCGGGGAGCACCAGCCGATATATACAGTCTGTTATAATAAAGATAATTCTTAATTTACCCTTTTTGATTTCTTAAACAAGATTTAGGATAGGACAGAATCGATTTGTCATAGTGACAAACAAGCCTTCTATATAGGGCAATATTTATTTATAGCTATATTCCTATAATACATATCCAGGGACCGGGAAAGCGCAGCCGGAAAAATACTGTTAGACACTTGAAATTGGTCTCATTATATATAATATATTACAGACATTTACAGCTAGAACACCAGCACATCCAGATGAGTCCAAAATTAGTACATTGAGATATATTGGTGCTGTACGAGGGGGACCAAAATCAATGGCCTTTGTATTTAGAGAGGAAGTCGGTGTGATCTGCACAGATCAGCAACCATCCGAGGTCCTTCCCCGCTCTATGGCTGCAGTATAAACGCTAAAGTAAACAGGGCTGAGTTGCAATACCACAACCCCTTTAATGGAGCCGAACTGCAATACCAGACACAACCCATGGACTAGTGTGGCGCTGTTTCTGGACAAAAGTAGCCTTGTTTTTCTAATACCGTATAACCCCTTTTATTTGCGATGCCTTGGGTGTATTGCTTTGGGTTGTGGTTTGATAAGAGTAAGGAATCATTTTCTTGTATCTATCTCATTCAGATCAGGTATAATGGTAGGTGATGTTGAGTCATGTAGTAAGCAAAGAAATTCATAGGTGGTGGATTTGGAAAAATGCAGCGTAATCAGGGATGGAATTATAACAGTTCATACATACACTACATGGACATTAGGTGCCAAGCTATCGCCATGTAGTGCCAATAAACATCCATATGTGGTTGCTCCTCACAAAATCACTTGGACTTTTAACTTAGCATTGTGCCCAGGGGCAGTGTTATAACAGGGAACGTGTCTTCCTCCAAACTATTGCCTTTGGGATTCTAGATGTGTGGCCAAAGGAACCCAATGCAAGTTGATGCTTCTTCCAAAGAGAACTTGGTAGTCTACAGTCCTGTCCTTTGAGCTTGTGTGGCCACCTATTGGATATATAGCCTAGTGTATGCCAGTCCTCCCCAGCAAAAATAACAAAGGTTGGTAGTGGTGCCTTGAATCACCGGGGTCCTGGACTTGAGTTTGACCAGAGGCTTCATCTGCATGGCTCTTGTACATTGCCTTCCCCCAATAAATATATTGTCCCTATAGTTCCCAATAGTGAGATTTCACCTTTTTAATGGTTACCTTTCTTATGTGTGTAGGAGAATCTTCAGAAGTTGAGGTAATTCGAGTCACCTCTACCCCCCCCCCCCATCACCAAGGCACAAGTTACCTCTTGAAACCGAGCCGATTCCTTTTAATTTCGGCTTTTGATTTGACTTTGAATCCTATAAGATGAACTTGTAAAAGGACTATTGCTATTTGGTAGGCTGCTATGGGCATCTCAACACCGGTACAAGCAGAACAATTGAATTACCTGTCCGTGTCCTATACGCCACCTTCAAAGCAATATTTCACGGTCTCGTTTCTATCGAGCAGTAGTCGTGCAGAGCATACTGCCCAAAAATAATTGCAGCAAGAAAAAAAAAAGTAGCCGCTGTAGGAAATCTGTATAGAACTACCACGTATAAAAATTTCCATCATTTCCAGGACCTTTGTCTCAGGGAAGATCCTGCTGCTGAGAGTACAGTATATTTACCTGTATGGCATAATGGCCAAGATGGCCTAAGAAAAGTTGGAAGGGTCAGGTGCCAAAACCCATTGTCATCTTGGGTACCCTCTAAAACCCTCAGAGGAACCCCAAGAACTCAATTGGTGGACCATTAAAGTAGGTAACTATTTTATTTTTGTTCTCTTCAGGGTATCCAAGGACTCCATGGTCTCAGTGGCAATCCTGGTGAGAAGGGTCCCATTGGGGATGTTGGGCCTACGGTAAGAGGCTTCTAATTCTATTCCAATAAAACAGTCCAAACACAATAGTTCTGGTATATTATCATGGCTTTAATAATTATCCCCGTTGGTTGGACAACTTTACGTAAATTATAGTGGGACATTTTGACCATAGCTGATTGATACTTTCTATTGGCCCACTAGAGGTTTCTGGGCCTATAGTTCCTACAAGACCCTAAAAGTATCAAATATCAGTTGGAAATATGCCCACATGCCAAAAAGTCATACAAACTATTCATTATCATGAGCTGCCTAGATATTCATTGGCATTCCAGTATCTAATGCGAATTTTGCTCACCATTCTCTTCCCCCCCGAAAAGGGAGATGCCTATATTTTACATGAAATCACTTCTAGGTGGCGCTCTAAGAGGTTAAGATCCAAACAGCAATATGTCAGCTTCATCCGCAGCATTGGAGGTTGCATCCCACAGTAAGGCCCACCAGGGTTCATTTTAAGGAAAGTCCTCCCATGTCCAGTGTGCGGTCACCCATTAGACTAGTGACCTCTACAGGCAGAAATAGCAACGATCCCCACCAGGCATTCTGTACTCTAGGATAACTGGGACCAATGTCTCAAGGTTCCTCTTTAATTTGAAGGGGTATGGTGAACATCTCACAGACTTTTCCTATTATCTCGTTCGGCTTTGTCTCAATCCTACAGTGATTTCTATTTCTCTGCAATCATTTGTTGTCTTCTCTACCTTCATAGGGCCTGCCTGGCACCCGTGGAGAGAAGGGGGAGAAGGTGAGTGACAATTAACACAAGACTAATTGCAGAAGATTAGGTAGACGTCTAATCAAGAGATAAGCAATGTGGAGGGACAGGAAATCATTGGCGACCAGCTGAGCCCCCGTCATTGATTGCCCGTCACTTGTAAGAATTTCAGTGACATGTATTGTAAAGGTCACATTTTTTCAACACAGGGGGAACCTCAGTCCGTTGCGACCATTTATCACTTGGTGCACCAGGTGTGCGAGAGGCTAATTCAGGGTAAGTCCTAGAAACCACCCCCCCCCCTCCCCTTCAAAATACTGCGGGCAAAAATTAAGCACTTAGTTATGCCTAGTGCAGGGCCTGAGGGGGAGGGGCATGACACAGGGATTCAAGAAGCATCAATGAGAAAATCCCTGTGTCATGCCCTGCCCCCTCAGGCCCTGCACTAGGCAAAACACACTGTCATCTATGCAGGAGTGTTCCTTTAAATACACCCTTCTAATATCTTACCTATGATATATGCATAATGGCTAAAAGGGTGTCCGTGCTTTTTTAAAAATTTGAATTCATTGAAAACTTCTAAAATTTAGTTTTTTTGTGCACTTCTCCTGGCTCAATATGTTTTGTTTTTGTGTCTCTTCTTCAGCTCACTTAATAAAGCTGGATACGCTGCTTAGAGAACAAGATATACCGCCTGTTCCTCTCTGGGATACAGAATTAAAAATGGGAGAGCCAGGGCCGCCAGGACCTCCAGGGCTACCAGGGGAACAAGGAGAACCAGGAGTTAATGGGGCATCAGGACAAGCAGCTAGGAATGGATACCCGGGAGAAAGAGGTACTGATGGCACGAGGACTTGATGTGCATTGTTGGTGCCTATGGGCATATTTTCTCTTAAAGGAACATACAAGGCAAAATGGATACACGGTGCAGGACCGGACACAAGGAAATCACATCAAAGAGAAAATCCCTGAGTCATGCACCTCCCCCTCTAGACCTGCACTATGCATAACATAGTATATACGTTTTGCCTGTGGTGTTCCTTTAAGCTCCATCCCATATTTTATAGCTGGTCCAGTTCTTGTAGAGTTTAGAGGTATGGCACCATCCATTGTGGCCAGAGACGTAGCTATGCCCCTGAACGTGTCCTGCCTCATTGAATTGAACGTGTTTATTTTTCTTGGATAAAGAAAGAGCTTAAAAGAGACATTCTGGGGAAAAAAAAATAATCAGTTTTTCTAATCTTGTAACAGCACCACACTTGTCCGTAGGTGGTATCTGGTATTGCACCCATCTTTCTTGAAGCTCAGCCTCAGACAAAACTTGTGGACAGGTGTGGTGCAGTATTTGGAAGTAGGCAGACATATTTTTCTCAGGCCAGGCATACCTTTTAAGCTTAAAATTATTGTATATGCTAAACCTGATGGAGACTGGGTTTGATCTAGGACATCCATACACTTGAGGACCAATGGCCAATTTTACGGTTTAGGAACCAATATGAAGGAAATGACAGGACGTATTTGCCAATGACCCCCCCCCTCCCTTCCCCCCGCGTTTGGTTCAGCGCATGTTGTGCTTTTCACTAATTCTCTCACCTCCCACATTTGACGTTATTAGAACTATTGGTCGTCTTATGGATTAATTCTTATGGCCTACGGTTGGCTGTAATGTGTTGGGTCTCATGTTCTCTCTTTTGGAGGTACACAAGCGAATATATTGAGAACTGATGCTTGGACAGATCAGGTTCTGTAATAAAGTTGGCGTGAACAGGGTAGGGAAGCCGAGGGAGAAAATAAAAACTCCATGTGGCTCCACCACATCTGTCAATCGGCCTAAAGACTGTTTTGTGACCACCTGTAGCCAAGGTCGATAGACACATCTTCGAACACCAGCCTATAGTTTGCTCTTGGAGCCCATAAACTACCACTAGGAATATGGTGGCCTTTGACATCAGTGAAGATCTCAAGACTGACCACCACCTATAAAATGTAATGTTCTAGTCCCATAGTGCCATATTTTTGAAGGTACCTGCTGTAGGTTTGGGTAGTAGATGGTTTTGATACCAGACTACCATGTTGGGCATTACTCCATGCAGTCAAGCACAGTTACCTTTCCAGTGTTTCAACCTCGATCAATGTAAAAAGTATACAGATAGTAGTTCCTATCTGCTTTTGTGCCTTACGTATTTGATGCCTCTTTTCCTAATGTACAAACTATGGTCTTCATCATATGTCATATTTTATCGTAGGACCTAAAGGATATCTTGGAGAGAAGGGTGCTCCAGGGCAAGGGAAAGAAGGACCATCAGGACCTCCAGGTGTAATAGGTACCTACAGAGGTTGTTGCCACATTTTTATTGCAATAAAATCAGAAAATACTAGATCTAAGGCTTTCATATCTGTTACAGGTTCACCAGGCACAGAGGTATTTGGAAATCCTGGATCTATAGGCTCTTCTGGGGTTCCTGGGCCACCTGGAGGTCCTGGGATCCCCGGACATCATGGACCTCCTGGAGCAGCAGGAGACTGTGAATCATCTCTATGCTTTTCAGGTACTAAGTAAAAATAACTACCACTCACTAGAGTCTCGTATCTATGGAAATGGATGGAATCTCAAACCTAGTGTGAGATCTGAATAGGGGGGTAAAAAACAATTTCTGGTAATCACATTACGGATGTTGAATTGCAAAAAATGTATGATTGTTGTCAACAGTCACATCATTTTTTCCAACTGTTGTCCCATTGATGTCTAGTTTTCCACCACTTATGTCATTGGAATATCATTAGTTTTTTCCATTAAAATCAATGGGACAACGGGTAGGAAAAAAAATATCAAAGGTTATTTGCACCCCTTAGAAAGCTGTTCCACGCAATGTTCTCCTATCCATTGTAAATGACATTTGTCACCATGACTGACAACCACTGATCTTTCACCTCAACCCAAACCATCTCCTTGGAGAGACCCGGTATAGACACATCATGACCTCCATGTTAAGTTTTTGGACCTTGGCTTGAGACGATAGACATCTTCTCCCTTCTGTCTCCAGGTGCTCAGGACCCGAACTTCATTCCCTGATTCCATTGTGTCACTTTTTGGGTTGAAGAAATAGGACCTTTATATTGAGAGGCTTCATCTGGGACCAAGAAACCTTGGCTGTTGGGAGAGTTGGACTTCCCTTGGATTTTACCATAAATGAAGAATTTTTTGGTTTCAGGCAGGTAGGCTACAACGGACCCTAAAACAGGGCAGGAGATCTTCTTTATATGACCAAAGAAATTTTAGAGATAAATTTAAGGAAATGTGGATATTTCTTCTGTATGTAGTAGTGTATTGATGACCTCCTGCATTCTTAATAAATGTTTGAGGTTTATCTTAAAATAATCAATTTTTCTTTGCCTATAAGATACATTATATTTTTAAGAGTGCTCCAAGATTGCCAGGACAGTCATTGAGATGCCACACTGAAGTATCTTTGAAATTAATGTAAAGGTATTGTCTAGGATTAAAGTGTTGTTTTTTTTTCAGAGACAGTGCCATCCTTGTCCACAGGCTGTGTCTGGTATTGCAGATCAGATCTATTTGCAGGTTATAGTGGTTTTCCCACTAAACATTCATCACCAGGATCGGTGAGAAATGTATGATGGTTAAAGGCTCCACCGATCACTAAAATGGAGGTCCTAACCACTGATTCTCCTCACTGCACAATCGCAGTTCGGAGGATTTTAAAATGTAGAAATGGCTGCACTCGGTTGTCTTCGTCGGCCCCATGGACATAGTGTATGTGCGCCATAGTCAATCGCCTCTCCAGTCAAAATCCTAGTTCTAGTGGTCAGTGGGGGTCCCAGTAGCGAAGCCCCCAGTGATCATACAGTGATGTGCTTAGTGGAAAAACTCCTTTAAGGGTTGTAAAGGAACGGTCACGAATCATCAGATAAATATACGGTGAAAAGATCATAAAATTAGTGGTAGAACAGTACCTCAAAAAAATTTAAATTAAGACAATTTTGAAGTCTATTTTAAGATTCTTAACACAATAAAATTACATTTTTAATATAAACTTTGAAGAAGTTGTCAAGTGTCTTGATAAGTGTTTGTGAATTTAATGAGGTTGCGGTCTGAAAAATGTCCACAAAAAGTCGTCTTCTACTGCGTGTAGAAATCTTATGCTTAGGGGGCAGTATTATAGTAGTTATATTCTTGTATATAGGGGCAATATTATAGTAGTTATATTCTTGTATATAGAGGCAGTATTATAGTAGTTATATTCTTGTATATAGGAGCAGTATTATAGTAGTTATATTCTTGTATATAGGAGCAGTATTATAGTAGTTATATTCTTGTACATAGGGGGCAGTATTATAGTAGTTATATTCTTGTATATAGGAGCAGTATTATAGTAGTTATATTCTTGTATATAGGGGGCAGTATTATAGTAGTTATATTCTTGTATATAGGAGCAGTATTATAGTAGTTATATTCTTGTATATAGAGGGCAGTATTATAGTAGTTATATTCTTGTATATAGAGGCAGTATTATAGTAGTTATATTCTTGTATATAGGGGCAGTATTATAGTAGTTATATTCTTGTATATAGAGGCAGTATTATAGTAGTTATATTCTTGTACATAGGGGGCAGTATTATAGTAGTTATATTCTTGTATATAGGGGCAGTATTATAGTAGTTATATTCTTGTATATAGGGGCAGTATTATAGTAGTTATATTCTTGTATATAGAGGCAGTATTATAGTAGTTATATTCTTGTATATAGGGGGCAGTATTATAGTAGTTATATTCTTGTATATAGAGGCAGTATTATAGTAGTTATATTCTTGTATATAGGGGCAGTATTATAGTAGTTATATTCTTGTATATAGGGGGCAGTATTATAGTAGTTATATTCTTGTATATAGGGGCAGTATTATAGTAGTTATATTCTTGTATATAGAGGCAGTATTATAGTAGTTATATTCTTGTACATAGGGGGCAGTATTATAGTAGTTATATTCTTGTATATAAGAGCAGTATTATAGTAGCTATATTCCAGTATATAGGGGGCAGTATTATAGTAGTTATATTCTTGTATATAAGAGCAGTATTATAGTAGTTATATTCTTGTATATAGGGGCAGTATTATAGCGGTTATATTCTTGTATATAGGGGCAGTATTATAGCGGTTATATTCTTGTATATAGGGGGCAGTATTATAGCGGTTATATTCTTATATACAGGGGGCAGTATTATAGTAGTTATATTCTTGTATATAAAAGGAGTAGTACTGATATACTACAGTTCTTCTTTGCTTCTGAGCCTAGAACTGAAAGAGCAGTTCAGAGTGGAAATCGTTAATTCTGTGTCTTTTTCTGCTGCATTGAGATTACATTTAGAATGACTTTGTAGACACTTAATAGAGATAGATTAGCGTCTGTAACCGATGTGTCGAACGCTGCTCCATCTGCATATGTGTTGATGTCAGGCTCATTATCTACAAGTATTTCTGCACTGTAAATTAAGTTATTTCTCAGTCATGTGCTTCTCACTGTATTTTGAATGGGGGATGTGAAATTTATTTGGAGAAAGAGTTCTCTGTCTTGTGTTAATGAGGAGGATGATCTGAATAACACATTACACACATTCTGTGCCCTTCACAAATTAAACCTCTGTTCCTTTTTTCCCTCTTCCTAAAGTCCCTATGGGTTTGGATAGTTGAACGTTTGTTGCATCACAAGCTGCTCTGCCTGCGGTGGAGGATACATCCGAACTTTCAACATGTCCTTCATACAACATGAGCTGTTCTACAGCTCTTTACCAAGATGTACCAGGGCAGCGGATAAAAGATGGCACGTGTGCCTGTGATCAGTACATCAGGCCGCTTTTGCGTTGAGATTTAAAAGGCAAATACCTTGGGTGCTTTGCGTTCTTGCCCTTTTGGCCCTGGTCACACTGAGTTTTTTTTGCCGCAAAACACGTCGGAAACCGGGGCAAAAAACGTCCGAAATCTCTTCCCATTGATTTCAATGGGAGACGTAGGAGGTTTTTTTTTTTCCCCGCGAGCGGAGAAAACCCTCACAGGGAAAAGCGACATGCCCTTTCTTTGGTTGTTTCCATCTCTCACCTCCCATTGACATTAATAGGAGCCAGAGAAAGCATTTGTTGCGGTGTTTCTTGCCCGCGGCCAAGAGTGCAAGCCAAAATCTGCCACAAAATTCCTGAAAGAATGAGTCAGATTTTTCAGGCAGCAAAAAACTGTGTGAACAGGACCTTAACCCCCATTATTGGGCATGTAGACTCACACTTATGCTTAGGTTAGCGCCAATTGAGTGAGCGGGCTTATCTTCTCCACAGACATTACACGGTAAACCATTAAAAGGGAACAGAAGAATTAACTTAAGACGTATGATGTGCAAAGAAAGGGGGTTAAATAGACACCAGCCAATGAGGAATGTGATGGCATGGGAGGTGAATGTCCACCCTAGAACAACTTGTAGCGTTATAAAAATTCATTGTCACAAATTAGGGACCTATTAATATATTTTGTAGGGATCAGAGCTCATTTTCTGATACAGAGCTTCAAAACCCCAGCATAGACAGGCATTGCATCAAATTCTACAATTATGGCTGCCTGCAATCACCACTAGGGGGAGCTTATTGCATACGGTTTATACCTTGTATGCTCCTGAGCTCCCTCTAGTGCTGGCTGCAAGCAGTTAAATAATAAAATGTTAACTCTGTTTGGAGCAGTGTATCAAAAAAAATGAGCTCTGACCTCAATATATTTTTATAAAGAAATTAATCATCACAAAAGGACAGGACGTTAAGAAATGGAGACTCCCTTTAAAGCCTTTTCCAGGTTGTCGGAGACTGTGCTATCATTTGGAAGACTACTCTGAGTTCCACATAAATGTATAGAAGATTGGACACAGACACTTTCATGGACAAACTACAAAAGACTGAAGGTTCGATTCATATTTATTCACTTACTGAAGAGCAGCAGAGTTTGCCCAGGTTTACAATACTCCATTGCTTTGCGCAGTGAGCTGTGTACAGCAAATATTTAATGAAGGATTCCTGGCCAAGGAAGCAGGGAATGCCTTTGAAATGGTTTTCTGCCCTAGGGTATCCCCAGGAGCTTTCCGAACCCACTCATGCGAGTCAGACATAAGATTAAATATTGATATACTACAGACACTGTCACACGCACACGCGCTCCGGTCATTATTCTTCTTCGTTTCGACTTAAGATTTCATTTCTGTCTTGTGTCCGGTTAAGCCTTCCTGCATACACCATGCATTCATGCTCCCAAATATTCCCACCCTAATCCAATGTCCCAACCCCACAGTCTGCAAACCCGTCGTCTTGTTGTCCTGGGTCCTTGAGGTTATATCATTCCGGCTAGCCAAGGGGGAAGGAATAGTCCAACAGTTCCCAATAGGCAGACGATGATAAACATCCATAAGAAGATCCGGTCAATCACCATCGCGACGTACTTCCAATCCTGCTTCACCTGCAGGAACGAGCGGAAAATCGACTTAATGGAAAGTTCACTTTCATGGGAGTTTTGATCACATAAAAGTGGTCATTATGAGAGCAACATCAATGTGTTCATACAACTACTACTCCCATCACTCCAAGTTATGAAGACCTATAGGTATATTTCCCAGCAACTATGTGATTTGTAATGAGGATCTGTCGCCTCTCCTGACATGTCTTTAGTAAATAATTGCATTCCCAATAATTTAATATTTTTTTAGAAATCTGTTTCGTTCCTCTTTTATTCCTCCTAGAAATGTATAAATACATTGACAACTTGGTGTGGGAGGTGTCCCTACACTGACTGTCTAATTAGTGCTGACAGTCTGAGTGTGACTTGTAGGAACACGCCCCTTGGACCAGGGGAATGGTAACACTCAGACTATTTAATCATAAATTTCTAGGAGGAATAACAGAGGAACCGCACAATGTAGCGTTCTAAGAAAAGATGTTTGAGAATTGTTATTTCATGGGGGATACAAGTATTTACTAATCTAGATATGTAGGAGGGTAAGAGGTCCTCTTTAAGATAGCTAGAAACATGACTTGTTTGTTAATCTGTCCCATAGACGGGGCCTACTAACAGTCACAGGTTAAACTTTTGGATACGTTGAATTCTAACCAGTTCGATGCAAAGATAAGTGGTCTCCAATGTTACCGGCAGCTGCTTATCTCCATCACTCCATAGAAATGAGAGGCCATTTGTCTAAGCATGTTAGCCAAATAATGGGCTGTTTATGGGCAGCTTTCAGGGCCGACGTCTGCACCCGGCGAATTCGGGCAAGCGCCGGGCCCACTAAGAATGCTGACACTGCCGTCGTCACAACATCTCTGTCCATAGCAGAGCAGTGTCCCAGCTATAGAGGTCGCAACCGCAGGACGCACATTCAGTTGGGTTCAATGCTGGAGCCTTGCTTCAGCATTCACTGTGCCACGTGTAGCTCGGCGCAGGCAGGTGCTATGTAGTGACGTCTGCCCGGGACTATGCTCTGGAGTTTCCCCTGACCATAGTGTCCATATGTGGACAGTGACATCAGGGGCTTCTCCTAAAGCGGAATCCACAGCCAGAGTGTTGGCAATGCTCCGGCTGGGGATTCCACTCCTAGAGGGAACCCCAAAGGCGCTACCTACAGGGAGGGGGGCTTTGTGGCATTACCTGGGAGCAGTGGCGGATCCTCATTAGGGTGGCTCCCAGGGGGCCCATTGCCGGCCGAACCGCAGAGGGCCCCCTCATGCCCGGTTGCGTCGCTAGCACTGGAGGGGGCCCTGGTGCTAGTGGCAAACACCATTTGTATCTGAGTCCTCAGGACTCGGTATTCATTTAATACTAATAGGCTGCATCACGCCAGTCTGCACATGCGTCTGGCTGGAGCGGCCGTCGCGGGAACGGTGCAAGGTAAAGTACAATATATAATATTACATTTAAGAGTGGCTGTTTGGCACTATTTACAAGAGGGGGAGGGCTGTGTGGTGCTATCTATAGGGGGGGGGTAATGTGTGTGGCACTATGTACAGGGGGGGCACTGTATGTGATGCATTATTTTACAGTGTTTGATAATTATATTTAGTGCCACAGTATGTGGCACCATGATAATTTTCTCTTCGTTTATAGGTGTGGAAATGTTGGAAAAGTGAGGAGCCGAAGACATCGGAGTGGCAAATTCTGAAGAAATGGGTCAAGGCCGGGAGAAGTAGTGATGATGTCTGGACTGGATGGAGAAGAAAAAACTACTAGCATTAGACGTCGTCACCTGTGAGACACTCTCTATAAATCTAATCTTCCACCTCTCCGTACATATTTATTAGAAGAATTTCCTATATTTCACAAAAAGTCTTACACCATTTCCCTAATCAGTCTTGGACTGCACAGTCAGGAGGATGTGTTCCTGCACAAGTGTGATACTGACTGACAGCCAGGGGCGTAACTAGGAAAGACTGGGCCCCATAGCAAACTTTTGACTGGGGCCCCCCCTCCCCTGGGTGTCACACAACCCCCCCCCCCTCTGTAGATAGCGCCATACATCCCCCCTGCAGAAAACGCCATACAGCCCCCCCCCCCACTGTAGGGAACGCCATACAGCGTCCCCCCTCCCAAAAAAATGCGACCTACAATGTGTCCTACAAAATACATGTATCCCCTCTCCACAGGATAGGGTATACATGTGTGATCGCTGGCAGCGATAGGGAGAACGGGGGACTGAAAGTCCCCTGAAGTTCTCCATGACTAACCTCTGACTTCCGGCGTCTGCGCAGCTCAATAAAAATGAAAGGAGCGCTGGTCACGCATGCGCACAAGCGCTCCATTCATTTCTAAGGAGCTGCCGACACAGACCCTGGAAGTCCGAGGTTTGTGATGGGGACTTTCAGTCCCCCGTTCTCCCTATCAATGCCAGAGATCACACATGTATCCCCTGTCCTGTGGAGAGGGGGGGGATACATGTCTTTTGCTCTATTTTGCGCCTTCAGGACCAGACACCGTTTAGCCATTTTTAGCGCGTGTTAGTTAAATGGCTATAACTTTTTTATTTGTTGGGCTAACGACGTGATTTTTGCGACGTTTTTTCCGTAGACAATGCAGGTTTCATTTTTTATCGTTTTTATACACACCTTTTTTGCCATTTTAGAATTTTTATTCATAAAGTTTGAAAATAATAGTAAAAAAATAAGCTTTTTTACATTTCAGCTATTTTTTTTTTGGTAATAACAGTTTTACCCTAAAATAGACCTTTTATTTGTGATCGCCATTGTCTACCGTAAATTTTTATATATTGCATGTCTATATTAGGGTAATTGGGTCAGCGCTAGCGTTACAACAATGATTGGCGGGGGGGGGGGACGTGGGGGACGTTTTTTTTGGGGGTGGGTATTTTATGTGTATTTATTTAAATTTTTTTTGCACTGTACTTTATTATTTTTTTATTACTATGGTCTGTCCCCCAAAGGTCAAAAAAGACCTTTGGGGAACTTTATATATTTTTTTTCTTTCTTTTACACCATGTTTTTCCACTGTAACTGGAGCTGCACAGCAGCCCCGATTGTCACTAATAGGGCTGTGCTGGGTCTTGTAAGACCCAGCAGCAGCCTGTCAGTAACGGCACCCGGCGATCATTTGACCAGTCACATGATCACCGGGAGGAATAGTGACAGCGCCGCTGCTGCTGCTGTCTCTATTCCTGAAGACAGAAGCAGTGAAAGCTGCTTCTATCCTCTCCTCGGGGTCCCCGGCAGTCACTGACTGCTGGGGACCTGACATGCAGCTGCCCGATCACGCGGGCAGCAAGTTAAAACCCGAGCCGTAGAAAGTCTATGGCTCGGGTTTTAAGGACCCTGACCGCTGGCTGTAAAAATACAGCCAGCGGTCGGGAACCAGTTAATGGCAGAGCGGGGCGATACCTCCCTGCTCTGCCGTAGTGTTCAGTGACGTCCCGCTGTAGCAGCCATAGCGCCTGCTAGCGGAGCCTCCGGCCATGGTGGGGGCCCGTGCCGGCGGGTGACACGGGCCCCCTCATGCCGCGGGCCCCGTAGCAGCCGCTACGGCGGTAGTTACACCACTGCTGACAGCGATGGTTGGAGACTGTCAGTATGTAGGGACACAGCCCTTTGACAAAGAGAATCGTAACACCCATTTGTTAATGCTAGCACAAAAAAGTAGTGTTAACAATCGTCATGGTGCAGAAGGAGGCCCAAGTTTGGGTAACAGCCCAGGGTCTATGGTCTACTTAGTGCCACAACATCTGCTACTGCCTGGGAGGGCGCGTGCACTATCTACAGAGGGCACTAAATTTATGGGGCACAAAGTGATGTTTTCTACGATTTTACTGCCGCCGTGAGTTCCACCTCAAAGGGGCCTACTACTCGCCCAAGTGCCCACATAATCCTGGAACCAACCCTGCCAGCCTTACATGCCATGAGTGCACACTCCTTTATACTTCTATTGGAAATAGATAAAATTATCGTAAAGGTACAACTTTATAATTACCCACAGTCATCAAATCTGGGAACAACCAAAACCTTAGGGCTAATATAATGTAGGTCTTGTCAGTTAAGTTGTCTGCTATCTGTACTCTTGCCTCGAATATGATGTGCAATATGCATACTCTATCTTTAGGATATGATTATAATGAAAATTTATGGTAAAATCTTGGAGAACCAGAGCCCGAGGGATTCACTTTAAAAGCTCCAAAAAGGTTGACGTGCTGCAGAGGTGCAGATAAGGAACACTTTAGGTCTGTGAAGCATGTAGTATGGAACACAATGGCAATCTGAGAAGGAGCAGCAGCAAATCTTTCTAGAAGACCTTCACTGGAAACACACCTGACCGTATGCCACACTCTACACTTCTTTTATGTATACCGGACTTACTTTTTGAACTGCTGCCTTGTCTGTGCCTTAAAAGCCTCCATCTTAATTCTTTGATTTCCCCAGCTTTCTCTTCCTCTCTGCTTTGCTATCAATCCCACACAGCATCACATGACCAGCTAAAGACCATACAATTTCTGCATGCTAGGGGACCCTGATTATCATTCTCCTAAATAATCACGGAGAGGGAGGGGAGGGCGGAGAGGGGAGAGGGAGGGCGGAGAGGGGAGAGGGGAGAGGGAGGGCGGAGAGGGAGAGGGAGAGGGGGAGGGAGGGAGGAGAGGGAGAGGGGGAGGGAGGGCGGAGAGGGAGAGGGGAGGGCGGAGAGGGAGGGCGGAGAGCGGAGAGGGAGGGAGGGCGGAGAGGGAGGGAGGGCGGAGAGGGGGAGAGGGAGGGAGGGCAGGGAGGGAGGGAGGAGGGAGGGAGGGAGGAGGGAGGGCGGGCGGAGGGAGGGAGGGCGGGCGGAGGGAGGGAGGGAGGGCGGGCGGAGGGAGGGCGGGCGGAGGGAGGGCGGGCGGAGGGAGAGGGAGGGAGAGGGAGGGAGGGCGGGCGGAGGGAGAGGGAGGGCGGGCTGAGAGGGAGGGAGGGAGGGCGGAGAGGGAGGGAGGGAGGGAGGGCGGAGAGGGAGGGAGGGAGGGCGGAGAGGGAGGGAGGGAGGGAGGGAGGGCGGAGAGGGAGGGAGGGAGGGAGGGAGGGCGGAGAGGGAGGGAGGGAGGGCGGAGAGGGAGGGAGGGAGGGCGGAGAGGGAGGGAGGGAGGGAGGGAGGGAGGGAGGGAGGGCGGAGAGGGAGGGAGGGCGGAGAGGGAGGGAGGAGAGGGAGGGAGGGAGGGCGGAGAGGGAGGGAGGGAGGGCGGAGAGGGAGGGAGGGAGGGAGGAGAGGGAGGGCGGAGAGGGAGGAGAGGGAGGGAGGAGAGGGAGGGAGGAGAGGGAGGGCGGGGAGGGAGGAGAGGGAGGGCGGAGAGGGAGGAGAGGGAGGGCGGAGAGGGAGGAGAGGGAGGGCGGAGAGGGAGGAGAGGGAGGGCGGAGAGGGAGGAGAGGGAGGGCGGAGAGGGAGGAGAGGGAGGGCGGAGAGGGAGGAGAGGGAGGGCGGAGAGGGAGGAGAGGGAGGAGAGGGAGGGCGGAGAGGGAGGAGAGGGAGGGCGGAGAGGGAGGGCGGAGAGGGAGGAGAGGGAGGGCGGAGAGGGAGGAGAGGGAGGGCGGAGAGGGAGGAGAGGGAGGGCGGAGAGGGAGGAGAGGGAGGGCGGAGAGGGAGGAGAGGGAGGGCGGAGAGGGAGGAGAGGGAGGGCGGAGAGGGAGGAGAGGGAGGGCGGAGAGGGAGGAGAGGGAGGGCGGAGAGGGAGGGCGGAGAGGGAGGGCGGAGAGGGAGGAGAGGGAGGAGAGGGAGGAGAGGGAGGAGAGGGAGGGAGGGCGGAGAGGGAGGGAGGGCGGAGAGGGAGGGAGGGCGGAGAGGGAGGGAGGGCGGAGAGGGAGGGAGGGCGGAGAGGGAGGGAGGGCGGAGAGGGAGGGAGGGCGGAGAGGGAGGAGAGGGAGGGCGGAGAGGGAGGAGAGGGAGGGCGGAGAGGGAGGAGAGGGAGGGAGGAGAGGGAGGAGAGGGAGGGAGGAGAGGGAGGGAGGGAGGAGAGAGAGGGAGGAGAGGGAGGGAGGAGAGAGAGGGAGGAGAGGGAGGGCGGAGAGGGAGGAGAGGGAGGGGAGGGAGGGAGGAGAGGGAGGGAGGAGAGGGAGGGCGGAGAGGGAGGAGAGGGAGGGCGGAGAGGGAGGGCGGAGAGGGAGGGCGGAGAGGGAGGGCGGAGAGGGAGGAGAGGGAGGAGAGGGAGGGCGGAGAGGGAGGAGAGGGAGGAGAGGGAGGGCGGAGAGGGAGGAGAGGGAGGGCGGAGAGGGAGGGCGGAGAGGGAGGGCGGAGAGGGAGGGCGGAGAGGGAGGGCGGAGAGGGAGGAGAGGGAGGAGAGGGAGGAGAGGGAGGAGAGGGAGGAGAGGGAGGGAGGGCGGAGAGGGAGGGAGGGCGGAGAGGGAGGGAGGGAGGGCGGAGAGGGAGGAGAGGGAGGGCGGAGAGGGAGGAGAGGGAGGGAGGAGAGGGAGGGAGGGAGGAGAGGGAGGGAGGGAGGAGAGAGGGAGGAGAGGGAGGAGAGGGAGGGCGGAGAGGGAGGAGAGGGAGGGCGGAGAGGGAGGAGAGGGAGGGCGGAGAGGGAGGAGAGGGAGGGCGGAGAGGGAGGAGAGGGAGGGCGGAGAGGGAGGAGAGGGAGGGCGGAGAGGGAGGAGAGGGAGGGCGGAGAGGGAGGGCGGAGAGGGCGGAGAGGGAGGGCGGAGAGGGAGGGCGGAGAGGGAGGAGAGGGAGGAGAGGGAGGAGAGGGAGGGCGGAGAGGGAGGAGAGGGAGGGAGGGCGGAGAGGGAGGGCGGAGAGGGAGGAGAGGGAGGAGAGGGAGGGAGGGAGGGGGGAGAGGGAGGAGGGAGGGAGGGGGGGGGGGAGAGGGAGGGAGGGGGGAGAGGGAGGGAGGGGGGAGAGGGAGGGAGGGGGGAGAGGGAGGGAGGGAGGGCGGAGAGGGAGGGAGGGAGGGGGAGAGGGCGGAGAGGGAGGGAGGGAGGGAGGGCGGAGAGGGAGGGAGGGAGGGAGGGCGGAGAGGGAGGGAGGGAGGGCGGAGAGGGAGGGAGGGAGGGCGGAGAGGGAGGGAGGGAGGGCGGAGAGGGAGGGAGGGCGGGCGGAGAGGGAGGGAGGGCGGAGAGGGAGGGCGGAGAGGGCGGGCGGAGAGGGAGGGAGGGCGGAGAGGGCGGGCGGAGAGGGAGGGAGGGCGGAGAGGGAGGGAGGGCGGAGAGGGAGGGAGGGAGGGAGGGAGGGAGGGAGGGAGGGAGGGAGGGAGGGAGGGAGGGGAGGGAGGGAGGGGAGGGAGGGAGGGGAGGGAGGGGAGGGAGGGAGGGGAGGGAGGGAGGGAGGGCGGAGAGGGAGGGAGGGAGGGCGGAGAGGGAGGGAGGGAGGGCGGAGAGGGAGGGAGGGCGGGCGGAGAGGGAGGGAGGGCGGAGAGGGGGAGAGGGAGGGAGGGCGGAGAGGGGGAGAGGGAGGGAGGGCAGGGAGGGAGGGAGGGCAGGGAGGGCAGAGAGGGAGGGCGGAGAGGGAGGGAGGGCGGAGAGGGAGGGAGGGCGGAGAGAGAAGGAGGGAGGGAGAGGGAGGGCGGAGAGGGAGGGAGAGGGAGGGCGGAGAGGGAGGGAGGGAGGGCGGAGAGGGAGGGAGGGAGGGCGGAGAGGGAGGGAGGGAGGGCGGGCGGAGAGGGAGGGAGGGAGGGAGGGAGGGAGGGAGGGAGGGAGGGAGGGAGGGAGGGCGGGCGGAGAGGGAGGGAGGGCGGGCGGAGAGGGAGGGAGGGAGGGCGGGCGGAGAGGGCGGGCGGAGAGGGAGGGCGGAGAGGGAGAGGGGGAGGGAGAGGGGGAGGGAGGAGAGGGGGAGGGAGAGGGGGAGGGAGGAGAGGGAGAGGGGGAGGGAGGGCGGAGAGGGAGAGGGGGAGGGAGGGCGGAGAGGGAGAGGGGGAGGGAGGGCGGAGAGGGAGAGGGGGAGGGAGGGCGGAGAGGGAGAGGGGGAGGGAGGGCGGAGAGGGAGAGGGGGAGGGAGGGCGGAGAGGGAGAGGGGGAGGGAGGGCGGAGAGGGAGAGGGAGAGGGAGGGCGGAGAGGGAGAGGGAGGGCGGAGAGGGAGAGGGAGAGGGAGGGAGAGGGCGGGGAGAGGGAGGGCGGAGAGGGAGGGAGGGCGGAGAGGGAGGGAGGGCGGAGAGGGAGGGAGGGCGGAGAGGGAGGGAGGGCGGAGAGAGAAGGAGGGAGGGAGAGGGAGGGCGGAGAGGGAGGGAGGGAGGGCGGAGAGGGAGGGAGGGAGGGCGGAGAGGGAGGGAGGGAGGGCGGAGAGGGAGGGAGGGAGGGCGGAGAGGGAGGGAGGGAGGGCGGGGAGGGAGGGCGGAGAGGGAGGGAGGGAGGGCGGAGAGGGAGGGAGGGAGGGCGGAGAGGGAGGGAGGGAGGGCGGAGAGGGAGGGAGGGAGGGAGGGCGGAGAGGGAGGGAGGGAGGGCGGAGAGGGAGGGAGGGAGGGCGGGGAGGGAGGGAGGGCGGAGAGGGAGGGAGGGAGGGCGGAGAGGGAGGGAGGGCGGAGAGGGAGGGAGGGAGGGCGGAGAGGGAGGGCGGGAGGGCGGAGAGGGAGGGCGGGCGGGCGGAGAGGGAGGGCGGGCGGAGAGGGAGGGCGGGCGGGCGGAGAGGGAGGGAGGGAGGGAGGGAGGGAGGGAGGGAGGAGAGGGAGGGAGGGAGGGGGAGAGGGAGGGAGGGAGGGAGGGGGGAGAGGGAGGGAGAGGGAGGGCGGAGAGGGAGGGAGGGAGGGCGGAGAGGGAGGGAGGGAGGGCGGAGAGGGAGGGAGGGAGGGCGGAGAGGGAGGGAGGGAGGAGAGGGAGGGAGGGAGGGAGGGAGGAGAGGGAGGGAGGGAGGGAGGAGAGGGAGGGAGGGAGGGGGAGAGGGAGGGAGGGAGGGGGAGAGGGAGGGAGGGAGGGGGGAGAGGGAGGGAGGGAGGGCGGAGAGGGAGGGAGGGAGGGAGGGCGGAGAGGGAGGAGAGGGAGGAGAGGGAGGGAGGGGGAGAGGGAGGGAGGGCGGAGAGGGAGGGAGGGAGGGGGAGAGGGCGGAGAGGGAGGGAGGGAGGGGGAGAGGGCGGAGAGGGAGGGAGGGAGGGAGGGCGGAGAGGGAGGGCGGAGAGGGAGGGAGGGCGGAGAGGGAGGGAGGGCGGAGAGGGAGGGAGGGCGGAGAGGGAGGGAGGGCGGAGAGGGAGGGAGGGCGGAGAGGGAGGGAGGGAGGGAGGGAGGGAGGGAGGGAGGGCGGAGAGGGAGGGAGGGCGGAGAGGGAGGGCGGAGAGGGAGGGAGGGCGGAGAGGGAGGGAGGGAGGGAGGAGAGGGAGGGAGGGAGGGAGGGGAGGGAGGGAGGGAGGGGAGGGAGGGAGGGAGGGGAGGGCGGAGAGGGAGGGAGGGAGGGCGGAGAGGGAGGGAGGGAGGGCGGAGAGGGAGGGAGGGAGGGCGGAGAGGGAGGGAGGGCGGGCGGAGAGGGAGGGAGGGAGGGCGGGCGGAGAGGGAGGGAGGGAGGGCGGGCGGAGAGGGAGGGAGGGAGGGCGGGCGGAGAGGGAGGGAGGGAGGGCGGAGAGGGAGGGCGGAGAGGGGGAGGGAGGGCGGAGAGGGGGAGGGAGGGCGGAGAGGGAGAGGGGGAGGGAGGGCGGAGAGGGAGAGGGGGAGGGAGGGCGGAGAGGGAGAGGGGGAGGGAGGGCGGAGAGGGAGAGGGGGAGGGAGGGCGGAGAGGGAGAGGGGGAGGGAGGGCGGAGAGGGAGAGGGGGAGGGAGGGCGGAGAGGGAGAGGGGGAGGGAGGGCGGAGAGGGAGAGGGGGAGGGAGGGCGGAGAGGGAGAGGGAGGGCGGAGAGGGAGAGGGAGAGGGAGAGGGAGGGCGGAGAGGGAGAGGGAGGGCGGAGAGGGAGAGGGCGGGGAGAGGGAGGGCGGGGAGAGGGAGGGCGGAGAGGGAGGGAGGGCGGAGAGGGAGGGAGGGCGGAGAGGGAGGGAGGGCGGAGAGGGAGGGAGGGAGGGAGAGGGAGGGCGGAGAGGGAGGGAGGGAGGGCGGAGAGGGAGGGAGGGAGGGCGGAGAGGGAGGGAGGGAGGGCGGAGAGGGAGGGCGGAGAGGGAGGGAGGGAGGGCGGAGAGGGAGGGAGGGAGGGCG